>NC_092206.1:57473681-57568959 GCF_043381705.1 Parasteatoda tepidariorum | reverse complement strand
TATCACAACTATGATAATATGTATAATTAACTATGTTTTAGTTGAATTTATGAACTGTTACAATTGACCCCGTAAGTGGGGACAATTGTACCAAGTGCACGACTGTCAAAAATTGTTAATAACTAATATAATAACATTTCAAATAAGGTTTTTTTTATTTCTAGTAGAGAATAGTCTACTTTACTCGTCTGTCAATTAATACTAATAATATATTGGATTTTTTGTTAGTTAAAAATAGTTAAGTAAAAAATGTTACAATTGACCCCACTCTCCCCTATCTTACACTCTCTATTTACACTCTCCAATGTCCATTGTCTAACGAAAAAGTCAATTCCTGTGGTCTGTTGAATTTATTTTTTACGGTTTTGAAACCATATTAGTTGTAAAAGGTTAATAAACCGTATAGTTTCGTATTTAGACATGGTTTTATAACCATACTAGTTGTTGGTTATATACGGTTTCAAAAACGTAAAGGTAAAAAATGATCTTTGTCGTAAACCTTACGGTAAATCGGATGGACATACTGCTGCTAGTTATTTCACCATAATTTAGATTGAAAATTCTAACAGTGAGCCAATTCTCCCATTTGGATACTTGTCTTTGTTTGGTGATTGTTACAGTAATTGTTTTGTGATACAAATTACAATCACTTGTTAAAGTAAATTTAACTTCTATCATAAATTTATGTATTTATTATTTATATAATTATTATTATTTATATAGTTAATATTATTTATAATATTTCATAAACTAATACTACTGATTAAGTATGGCATTTTTTTTTAAAATCATTTACAAGAAGATTCTTATCTCGTTACATGCAGAATATACGATGTAACGTTTTTTGCAAAATGAAAATAATTACAAAACTAAAATAAAATACAAATCACATATTGTAAAAAAAAACAATTCATAAGTTTGTTTGTTTTTAATTTGTTATTTAAAATTAAAATTGTAGATCAAAACTTTCAAATTATAGACTTTTAGCATGATAATAAATAAGAATAATAATGAAAGTAAAATAAGTTCTTAAAGATATTAAATGGAACTAAATGAGATGATCCTAATTATCATATTTTTATTTTTAATTTCATTTTTTTGTTTCATTTGCTTCTAACAAAATCTTAATAAATCGAAGCTAATAATTAATAATTATGAAATTTAGCATAAGAAAATTAATCTAAAAAGACTGAAATGCTTCAGTTTGTTTAAGGAAAAATTTACTATAAGGGCTAATAACTAACAAAAATAATCCAATTTTTTGCATGGTATCAACTAAATCAATTATTTACTATTACTAAATCAATATATTACAACTGAAATTATTTCTTACAAAACAAATCAAGAAACTCTTTATCAAAAAAAAAAAAAATTAAACAGATCAGAATTTTTATTTTTAAAGTTTATACCAATTCTTCGAACGCTAACATTAACAAACTTTTCTTCAAGTTTCTTTTCTTTAAGTTAAGGAACAGCCTAAGTTAAGGAATAGCCTTTATTTCCACATTTTTTAAAAAATAAGAAAGAAAGAACGTCTTTTTTAAAGAATGTTGTTCCATCCTTCATAACACTTTGCATAAGCTAATGTTAAAGAAATTAACATTTTATTCGCACCATTTCTTTAGTTTTATTTATTAAATTTAAGTTTAATGTTATGCGCATATTATAGATTAAACCATCGAATAATTTAAATTCCACGCATTTTATTATTATTATTGTTAGAATGAAACTAATACAAAAAATGTCACATCAGATTTTCGATATTTTTTTTTTATCAAAGACAAAAACTAATAATTGAAAATAAGGAGTTTTTTTCATTACTTTAGAATATTATTTTTAAATAAAATAAGAAATATTAATCAAGTTTGCGAAATGTTTTGTTATTAATTAAAATCTCTTTGAATACTATTATCACATAATTTTTCAGAATATAAAAATTCTACAGTCATATTTTGTATATGAAACTTAACAATTCTTTTCCTATATGATTTTTAAGCTACTGCTGAAACTGAATACCAAATGCGTCCTGACTGATTTACCTCATTTTATTTAAAATTAAAAATAATTTAAAACTGACTACTGGAAAATAATTCTAGGAAAACATGCTATAGAATTTTTTCGAAAAATTTAATTATTTGCAGTAAATAATTTTTGAATAAATAATTATTTTTAATTCGTAATACTTTAGAGAGATAGTAATACTTTTTTAATGCTTTGAACTTTCCATAATTTCTAAAGACATTACAAGCAACATTACGACGAAGTTGTTAGAAATTATTAAGTAAAACAATGTCATTGGTAAAATTTTAAATTAAAATATACTTTAATTGGGTTGCCAACTGCTACGCTTTTTTCAAAATATTTAAGTAATTACAGTTAAAAAAAACTAAAGCTTTCAGAACTTTTAGCAATTTTACTAACATTTTAAAAGCCTTTTCCCGAAATTGCTGGAACAAAGTTTTGAATAATTTACATATAGTGGTGAAAAAAATAAACTTAAATGAAATTTACGAAATAAAGAATCATACATTGAAAAATAAACTTGAATCCCAAATGCTTTATATATGCACCCTGCTTTAATATAAAGTTTCAATACATTAATTGGATTAGCAAATTACGACTAAAATACATTGAGCAAAAATTAGAAAAGTAGTAATTAAGTGGTCAAAAACAATTGAAATAGAATATGAAATATATTATTTTAATATATATGAAGGATTTTTTTGAAAACTTTATAGTTCAACTTAACAAAACGACAGAAGGATAGCAATTATTATATCTTAAATGTAACTATAGAATTCTTATTAAACAGAATTATTTACCTAAAACAATTTGAAAGAAATACTTTCAAACTATAATAATTAAGAAATACTTTTTTTACTCGCTTTTACTTTATTTTACTTAAATGAAGAAAAATATTTAAAAAAACCATTACCGCTTATAACTTAACACTTAATTGAAAGGGTAAGTATTATAGTTGAGCTAATTAAATAATAATAATATATTATTAAATTTCGTGTTATAGCAATCAATGATTTTCAAAACATAAAAGCTTTTAGTTTCTGTTAGAGTTATTAGAAACACAACAAACGAACGATTCTCTCTTAAAATAGTCTTAAAAACATATAGAAAAGAAAGTGAAATGATAAACTTATACTAGTCTTTTCGCAAAAGATATGTGCATTTTTAATATGATTTACACATTTGTATTATTGATAATAGCTTTCGTAATTACTAATTATAGCTTCTCATTATGAATAATGCAAAGACATTGCTTGATTACAAACTTCTAATTTTAGTTTAAGATTAAAGAAATTGATGCGGTAAGATATTACTTGTTTAAAAACTTTATTCGCTCCAAAAATATACAATTATTTTCTATTTTTCTTTCTCACTTTTAATTTTCTCTTTCTCATTGGAAACTTTACGTTTTTTATAATTTAAATCACTTATGTTTCTACTCATTCACGTTTGGCAAGGCTTGAAATGGACACCTATTTTTCAGTGTTGTCTGTTATTTCCAACTTGCATATTTTCGGCGCGAATGAGGCTTTTAGTCAAATAATATCTTACCGATTCAATTTCTTGAGATACAAATATAAAGTCTTTAATACAAAGGCAGCTATGAATATGTCTTTAATACAAAGACATATTCATAGCCCGTATATTTTTAATTAAATTAATGATAAGGAGGACTCGTATAACAGAAAACTAAAAATAAAAAATTTCAAAATAGAAATGAAAAAATATAAGAAAATTGCAGAATTGCAGGGGGGGGAAACAAAAAATATTGCTAGACACAATGCATAAATTTCTAAACAAAACAGATTCATAAAATAAAAAACCTAACTAATTATGCTAAAAGTTACGTATTATATTTGAAGGAAGAAAGTTCCTGGAATAAGTTTAAGAATTCTCTGTTCAAGTATTCGTAATAAAAAAAATACACTTTAGCACATTTTAACTCTTATAACTTGTCTGATTATTGAAAATATGAATTTTAGAAAATTATTTTGTATTATTGTACATAAATTATAATATTTTCAAAAATGTATAAATTACCTTCGTTTAATTTGTTTTATCTGACTTATAATTTTCAAAAAAGGATTTAAAAAATAGAAATGCTTTTAGAGTTTGTAAGTTACATTTTTAAAAGTGCTTTAAATGTTATATTTGTTTGAAATTATACCTGCTGTATAATTCCTATTTATGCATTTTCACATTTATTGATCGTAATTATTAATTTAAAATGATAATTTATTTAAGAATACTATGTATTAGAATAATTATTCTGAAAAAAATTATTTAACTTTGGATTTTTACTTTCAATTTTTCTTCATATTAATAAAAATTTGAAAATTACAATAAATGTGGCAATGCATAAATAGGAGTTATACACCTGGTATAATTTCAACCAAATATAAGTTTAAAAACCCTTTTAAAAATGTAACTTACAAACTCTAATAGTATTTCTATTTTTTAAATCCTTAATTGAAAATATCGTATGACATTCTTTATTTATGACTATTTTTTTGCACAAATTAAATATAAATGTATAATAAAATTATTTTGGCTTTAAATATTCAAATTTAGTTTGAAAATTTCCACAATTTATATATTTTCTATAATTTTACGCAACTTTTATAATTTAAGGTGCATTTTTAATGTTATTTCTTTAACTTTAAACAGCAATCTAAGTCTGTTTATTGAACATATTTTTAAATTACGAAAAGGAAAGACGAAGAAACTAAATTTTATCTAAATTAAAATGTCATTAAAATTTATCTTTCTAGTGCATTTTGCATGGAGGAAAAAAAAGTAAACGATACGCACGAAAAGTATCGAAATTTGAAAGAAAACCACAACACAATAATCATTGAAAGAAAAACTATAATCTCTAAATTTCAGTAAATCTGATTTAGTAAAGTGTCGCATTAAAAGGTCCTGAAATTTTATATTCCAGCTCGTTCTTTGGTCCATGCGTTTGAAATAAATAAAAATAAAAAAAACTGAAATCAAAAGTAAATAAATACAAATATGTGATAGGTAATTTGTAGTAGACTATTCTCATCGAAATATTCAAATCTGCTAACTATTTTGATACAATAATTTTTTGTTTTACAATTGCAAGATAACTCTTTTAGTGCATTTTTATGGTAGATATATCTTTATATGGGACGGTAAAAATTTTTAACGAGCAAAAACACTTTCGCTAACCAACTATATATATATANGAACAGTTTGCTTAAGATGCATATACTTTCTAATTTGTAAAATAAACCTAGTTCGTAAATCAAACATACGCTTACCAAGGAGAGACTATTGAAAAAGTATAAGGATTAACAGAAAAAAAGCGGATAGAAATTAATTGCTTTAAAATAACGTAATGTAGTTGACTTAAAATAAAAAATTAAATTAAAATTATCCTTTTACGCAACTAAAACGTGAAATTTTTTTTTGAATGATCAAATTTTGTTTTTCTAGATGTATAGCAGAGTGCAAAACAAAAACTGCATCGCGTCAGTTCGTACAATTTGTAGTTACTTCGTGCACGCAATAAAATTGGTGTACCGGAAAGAGAAAAAAAATCACGTGTGGTTGGTGTGAATGTGCTTAAGTTTGGTGTAATTATTTTCCGTTATTAATGTTTTATTTAAAATTTTAAAGCATATATATATATATATATATATATACGAGCGAGATATGTCATCAAATCACACGGTGAAAAGAATGCTGGTAAAATAACCATACTGTATAATAATGACATTTCAGATTTCAAAAAAAAGGGGGAAACATAAATCTGGTTAATGAAACCAAAATATACGGTATTTAAACCACTGATTTAGTAATTTTTTCATTCATATGATAACGATTTGCGGAAAATTAAAATTTTCTAAATTATAGCTCTTATTATCCCACATTCAATAAAAAATCCAAAACAGAAGAGTAAATTTAACCAAATAAATGGTTTTTATACCATGCTCTAAAGTGTCATGATAAAAATACGAAATTTTATCTCATAATATAAAATCATGTTGTAAATTTTACTAAAATCATTTCCAAAATCATTCAGTAAAATTTACCAAGCTTTTTGGTGCTTCCATAGAGTCAGAAACATGGTAAATTTTACTTTATTCTGTTAGTTTTGAAAGTATCTTTTTTCAGTTTTAATGTAAACGCATATTTCTTTCAGTTTTCATTGGCTTTAATATTTCAGTTTTTAAAGTTGTTCCTAGCAAACACTCCGCATCACATCATATCAGATAATTCATCCAATCAGTTTAGTAGCTTTTATTTTTTCAAATCATAACCTTTAGGGTGTTAACAATATTCCTAAAAGTATTTTTGTTTAAATGTGTTTTATTTATTCTGAATCATACTCTTTATGTTCGGAACAAATAGAGTAAAATTTTATCTATCGTCTATCGTTAAAGCATGATCATAATTCCCTTAAAAATTCTTAAATTAGCTATTTCATAATTTATTCAATGGCCTTATTCACTACCAAAACAGCCGTATTGATTGGTTATTTTTCTTATCTGCAACGATTTTATTTACATCATCTTTATTTCGTTCTATTTTTGATATATTAATCAGTTAAAAAAAATTTTAATTAAGGTTGCTTTTTTCTTAATATTAATGCTTAAAAAAACTCTCATTTTTAGAACAAAACATTGATGTAATTCAAATTTGATTTTTCCTTACGAAATAGAAAATCGGTCTAACTAAAAAGAAATTCTCGTTAGGTATTTAAAAGCTTAAATTTAATTTTATCTCTGTAACACATTAGTGTTTGGGTAATAGTTTTGATAAATATTTTGCACAGTAGTATTTGCATATTATGAAATACTACTGAGTTGAGTAGTTGCGTTAAACAAAACGTCCCTCAAATTTACTTATTTATTTTTCAAAAACATGGAAAAATTTACAAAATGTTTTAGGCTCAATACTATAGGCTAACTAAAAGATTTGAAATTGCAAACTGCAAGCAAATAGCAGTTTCAGTCATTTTTTTCTAAGATCGTTTGATACAGTAAAAATACTGCCTTTTTATAGCTTTGTTCAGAATTTGTACTTCCGTTTTATTGCATTATAAAAATAAGTTTGAAATATTGTGAAAGCTAATTTGATTTACAAAAATAAATTAGCAAAAAATCTTTAATGTTTTACAGCAAAACATTTTAAACAAAAATTAAAACTTTAAAATGCAAATTATTGATTTCAGCTGCTGAAAAAAGATATAATGCCCGTTAATAAAACGTCAGAATAAAATTAATCTAAAGTATGTCACTTCATTAGTTAATAATATTAGTTAGTATTCCAAGTGTTAAAATAATAACGAACTTATTTATGAATTTAACCTTGCGACAGTTATTTAGATAATGATGGTCAAATATTTACCCAGAATTATCAGTATTAGTCATAAACCCATTCAACCGTTTCCCAATTATTTACAAAATAATTAAGCAACTTGTACAGCAGAGATTGTTTAGGAAAGAAACAATTTTTTACGGAATAAATTACAGCTTATATCTCAAAGAGATCTTAGTTGTGACGTTGATCAAAGTGTTGACATATTTGATCTTACGATCAAATACGTCAACACTTTCAAAATTGTCTCTATCACCATAATAATAAAATTATTAAAACCAAATTATGATTTAAAACAAATGTATAAGACTATTAAATCAAACTGAATTAAAAAAGATTTAAGTAATATTTTTTTTCACTCGACAATAGTAAGAACAAACAACATTTCCAAAAACACCGTTGCAGGGAATAAAATCTGCATATAAAACCATTGAATAAGACAAAATATGCAGTTAAGGCAATTGCATGTGATAAAATCTGAACGTAAGACTTTGGTATGAGACAAAATGTAGATGTATTGCACGTGACCTATTAAATGAGATGTTATCGAAAAGCATTCCAAAGCATATATTATATAGGTTTCAACGCCCTCAGAATCTATTCAATCATTCCCTATAGGAATGGCAAAGACAAACAACTTTCTCAACAGCTCATAGACTAGAACAAACTTCCCATTCTCTTCTAATTTTCCAATTTTCTACGTGATCTATCACTGCCAACTACCTAAGTGTCCACTTTCTGCAGCTAAGCCCTTACATTTTCACGAGCTTTTGACCTCTTGGTTTGCAATCACCTAACACTCGTACTCCCAACACAGCCTTGTTGAAGATGATGGATGGGGGTTGGATGGATCGTCTTCATCCGAGGGACCCATTCAACTCGCATATTTCCTCGGTCGTGTTGCTGAGCCCTACCCCGTGAAAGGAAATCCTACCTCCGATTCAGCCCCGTAATTGAAATGTGCTGGAGAAATCAGACCCCCAGGAAAAGGTACCGATGGGGATTTATATTTCACTCCCATACCTGCCCGTCGGAGATTCCGGAGAAAAGCTCATTTGAAACAGCAATGTTTGCATTGTTAACTGAGGATTGCGAAGTGATTATAACTGAAGAAGCATAATGCATGTATGATTCATTAATTTGCGAAAAGTAGAATTTTTTTTAAAATTTGAATTTAAAAAAATTAGAGCAAAATTCTCATTAAAAAAATTTAAATGGGCTGATTAAGAATTTGGTCATAATAGGAAAATTCTTGACAGGATAAAATGAAATTCGGAAAGAAAATAAATGAAGAATAGTAATAAACTGTACTTTTGATAGTATTTTTGAGGAAAAGTTTATATTTTTTCACTCAATAAAATATTAAACAGATAATTTCTATTAAAATAACTTTTATACCTGAATTATAAATTTGGAAAGAAATAAACTAAATTTAGAAAGAGTAAAAATGAGTAATCAAAACATAGGTTCATTCAGAATTTTAATATTTCGTTACAAAATATTCCGAAATAGAAAATTAAAAATTTTAAATTAAATCATTTTTCATAAAACAATATGAGTCTTGATTATAAATATTTTCCTAAAACGAGATTAATTGCAAAAAACCAATATTATAAGCAAAAAATAAATTATTGCCGGATGAAAGATACTAACATAATCATTCTTTTAAGAGCATCGTATATGTGTGAACATTTTTACTTAGTTTGGAGTCATTTTAAATTTTGTTTCATTCTTGTGAACCATTTTTATTCTATTTAATTCTTATAAAGAAATAAAAATTTAACCAAGCGTCTTTATATAAAAAAAACTTATTAGGTGGATTATGAGTTCTGAAATTTTAAAAATAAAATAAGTCTTTAATATGCAAAAATTGTCACCTAATCTTTGTTTAAAAAAAAAAGACATTTTTATGCAGATTATAAATTCAGTTACAAAACTTTTCTAAACAAAATGGAAATCTAAGAAAAAGAAATTAACATTTTCTAAATAAGTAACTTTTTTGAAAAATTGTTGGATTTCGGCACTTTTATCTTACTAAAAAGTTTTACAAGTAACTCTATTCCATAAATAAATAAACAAACATTTATGCTGATTATATATATATGTATAAAAAATAAATTTGAGCAATAAAAAATACTAATAAAAAGCTAGCACATTATCTTTGTTCAGAAAACATCTTAATATGAGAATTTAAAAAAGTCAGTCAAGAAACAAAATTTCTAAATGAAATGGAATTGAGTCTAAACGAAAGCAAATGAAATATCCCGAAATGGGTAATTCTTTCAAAAGTTATAGATTCCTGAAAAAAATTTCGTATCACAGAATAGAAGTAAGCGTTTTTAAAAAAAAATTTCTATTTGATGATGACAAAAATTTACCTACGTTTAGCTATAAAAGCTCTCTCGAATCTTGAGGAATATTTTATGTAGCAAGTATTTTTATTTAATTAATTATTTTATTGATAAATAAGTATTATTCAATTTCTTGCACCAGTAATAGCAAGCGTGCAGATAACCTAAAAGCAATATTATGTTCGAACAAAACAAGAATTTCCACGGTCATGCAAAAACAAAATCAACAATAAAAATTTTACTATTGTTTAAAGGATTGGGTTTGAGTGTTCCGATAAACGCTCACCATTCTTCTTATTTTGTTTCCAAAGTTTTCGAATTTAAAATGCTAAAAAAATTTTCTACAGCCACTTCTAAACTATAATTAATTTGAAGTTGAAGCATAAAAGTTCAAATTATTATACTATAAAAGTACCAAATTACAAGAATAGTGCAAAAGAACAAAATACATTTGTACAAGATTAGTCGTAATACGCGCTCTTAATATATATTTTTAGAATCCTTTTCAAGAATGAGGTAAAAAAGTATACTTTCCACATTCAATGTTTGAGGCAGGAAAAACGAAAAAAATATCGAAATCTGACAAATCGCAACTGAGGAAGGCGAGTCTCTAACTCTAGAAAGACAATTATTATCAGAAACATCTTTAAGTTTTATCAAGCAATCAAACAATGTTTTCAGTGTCATCTTTTTCAATCAGTCTCGATTCTCAGAATTGTTAACTTTTTTTTAAAAAACAAAATCTTTAAAGCATTAGCATGAAATCTCTAATGTGTATGCTTTCTTGGTTTCATCTTGAACAAAGATCCGAAAAATATATATTTAAAAAGTTAATTATGAACTAATCTACATTTATCGCAGTATGTAACGTATATTTTTGAACAATTTCTATAATAAGAGATGTTCATAAAAAAATCAAATTCGGAGAACTTACTAGTGCTTCAAACAACAGTGTTTGTCTTTCACAAATGGAATTTAAAAAGTCAGAATTTGAAACCTTTTCTTCTCCCAAATTTAGGATTAAAAAAAAAAATTCACAATGAATATGAAAATAGCTAAAATTATCTAAGCAATGCTTAAACATTTGATCATAAAATAGTAAATACTAGATATATACATCCATTATATCATCTATTTAAAACACAAATGTTCTTGTGTATTCAGTTTAAAAAATATAAATACGACTTGGAGTAGATTCTTAAGTGAAATGCGTTAGTAATAGTTTTGCCTAAAGTTCTAAAATAGAAATTGAATGTAAATATTTATTATTAAAGTCACTCATTTAAAAGCATATATGTTTTTGTATGCCTTATTCAAGAATTATAAATTTGACTTGTTTTATTATATTCCACGAAGCTTAACAATCGACTATTTAGAATAAATTGCCACGGGAAAAAAGTAATAGTTTTGCTTTAAGTCATAAAATGATACAATTGATTCATTTAAACATAAATATTTATTCTTAAAGCTTCTCATTTTACAAAAAAAATCACTCATTTTGTTCCTAAAATCTCTCATTTTGTATGGCCAATTCAAGAAATATAAATTTAACTTTATTTTTAAATTCTAAAAACTTAAAAGTCAGATATTTAGTGTAGATTGTTACACGAAAAGAGTCAGCAATATTTTTGCTGAAAGTCATAAAAGGAAAATTTTGGATATTAAATATAAGTGTGCATTTTAAAATAATAATATAAATTTAATTGTATGCTGAATTAAAGAAACAAGAATTTAGCTCGAATTTTAAACTCTACGAAACTTTAAGTCAGGTGTTCCTGATAGACTGTTACGTGAAAACAGTTGCTAACATATTAAAATAAGATTTAAAAAAAGCAATAAACAATTTTTTTTTTTTTAATTTAGTGACCATTAATTCCATGAGAAATAAACTAAAATTTAAAATTTTGCTCATGCAAAATATAAAATAAGTTCTTGTATTTCAACATTTCATCACTTCGATACGTTTCAAATGTAATTCTAATCTAAATTAATAAATTAAATTATTATCTTTAATGCTTAAAGCGCATTGTATTTTTTAGTCAAAAATATATAATTTAAAAAAAATTTGTCTCTGAAAGAAAATTTGAAATGTGTTAGAACAGTTTATATTTGCTAAGCCTAATTCTATTATCATTTTAATCTCTTGTTCAAATATTTTTTTAAATAATCTAAACAAAATCTTACCTTAGAGTCGGAAAGTATTCTTTAGAGGTTTGAAGAACTAAATGTGCATTAAAATAGCATCCAAGTTTATCTTAGCTGTTAAATGTTTAAGATGAATTCAAAACAGAGAAGTTAAATCGAAAGTGCTTAACTAAACATTTTCAATTAAGAAGAATTGATTTTAAGCTGTAATGTTCGCATTGTTATGGAATTTTAGAAAACTCTTAATAAAGATCTATATTACAAATTTTCATTCATAAATTTGAAGTATTATGTACTAATAAAAAGCTTTTAGTTTTTTGTTAAATATTCAAACACGCTATTCGTACTATATTGCTTAAAAATATATATTTAATATTAAAAATAATCAGTTATAAAACGTAAATTCTGCGTACCAACTAGACGATTATTGCTATCGATTACTGCTAATAATCGTTTGTAGCTTTTAATTTAAATATAGCGTTGCATTTTTAATCTTAGAAATTTAAAATTTTGATTTAAAAATTCATACAATTTAGGAAATGTTGTTCTGAAGAAAATTTTAAAATAAATAGCATCTAAAAATCAAAATTTATTTAAAGATAAAACTTAAAAATTAGAACAAGATAATGAATTTGCTTCATTTATAGAATCGTTTGCTAAATAAAAGTTGATGCATTTTTTTTTAAAGTAATTTTTTGCATTTTTTTTCAAAGTAAAATTTATTAAAGAGTAAGACAATGTATTTTGTTAAACATCATTTCCAAGTAATAATTTTAGCGTGTAACACAAAATTCAATGTTTAATAATTACATATTTCGTACTAAAAATATGAGATTATTTTCTTCTAAATCTGAGAAAATATAACCATATACATTAGAGAAAATTATATTCCATGTAAAATTATTTAAATTCCCTTTATTTATTTTGTTATTTATTTATTTATTTTGCCTAAGGCTATGTATTTTTGCACCAATTTCTTTCATGCTCTGTGCAATCCTCTAAGTCATATAATATTTTTTTATCATTATTTTATATCATTATTTTAATTGCAATAAACGAATACCAATAAATAAATGAGCTCAAATTTTAATAAAGAAAAATTCATTACGTAACTGAAATCAAGAAAATTTTTAATGTATTCTAAAGGTTAAAATTTTAGAAATTTTTAAATTCTTTGCCATGTTTAATTAATTATTTGCCATGTTTCAGGAAATATTAATCTGATAAATATATTGATACGAGTTTTGAAAAAAACTAATTTCAGTAGAGTTTTTAACTATATAAAAGTATAGTTTATTTGATTTCATCGCTAAGAACCTAAACCCTTTCGATTGCGTTATTTCTAAGAAAATTATTTTAAAAACTGACTGAATTTCATGAAGTATGATGAATGAAACTTGCATATTTATTTATATTGTGTACAAGATAATGTTGATAAATTATTTTTGTTATAAATTTGCTTAAACATTAAAACTAAATATATATGGTGAAAACTATTTTGTTTACGTATTTAACTTTTTATTTTTGCATCCACAAATTTTATAGGTAACAAAATTTGGTACACATACACAAAGAAAAAAAAATGCAACGGCTATACTTCTCAATGTCTCCATTTTAGAGCTGATTTATATTAAAATTTTGATTCTTTTTATTTAAAAATATCTAAATGAAAATAAAAAACCATAAATAAATAAAAATGAGGTTAGTCTAAAATATCATGCTTGTTGAGTTTCAGTCATTTAAATTGGATAAACTTTAAACCCCAACTTTATTTTACGTCGATAAGTGAAGTATGCAACAAAAATTATCTACGCAAATTCTAATGTTTACAATGCACGGAAGAGATTCATAATATTTAAAAAAAATGAATCGTTTGTTTCGTAACAACATGTCATATACGTTTCTGAAAAGTCTAAAAAAATTCTAAAATAAATCAGATAAATTATAATATAAGTAATTGTAATTGTGTACTTACACTTCAAGAAGAAAACGATAACAGATACCCACACATGCGGCCCATGACGTGAGCTATAGCTGATTGTTTAAAAGAAAAAATTTTTGAGTTAAAGTTGAGCTAAGTTTCTCCACATGAGTTAGAATGTTATTTAACGTTAATTAACGTTAACGTTAATTAAAGTTAATTAAGTACAGCAACGAATCACACATCAAATTCGTTGAAATACAATTCTTTCTCGTCTACTTCTTTTACTTAACTTAGATTTATTATTTATTCATGTATTTCATTGTAACCTTGATATAATTTTGTTTTGTGTGTGTGGCAACTACGATGCATAATTAGTTTATGTTCCATATGGCTTCGTGCCTGTATGTGTGTTAACTAAGAAATATACAGTGAAAGAATATAGAATGTGTCACTTAAGAGAATTGATACTTAACGTGATTGGTTTAGTCGAAATAGAATGGCAAGAACAGTTACAACTAGCAAATAACAGCAAATAACCGTAAACAAATGCCACGTTTCAACAAAAAATCAGGATTCTGATACCCACACTACGTCACTTGCAGGTATCCCATTGTTTAAGTAATTGTAATCGATATAAATAATTGTGATGCCAACTATACGTTAAGAAACTGGCTAATCTTCTTAAAGGCAAATATTTAACATTTATGCCTGAAAATTTAATGATAATTCCGATGATTCTTCCATAACAGGCATTACTTAATATCAAGATTTATTTTCGAATTTTTATTACTAGCATTACTGCTACTACTGAAAGCTTAATTTGATGTTAAACTCATCTTTAAAAAACTGAAATATTATAATTTCGTTATATTAATAACATTATTTTACGGAACTTAATGAAATGAGATTTACGAAACTAGCATATTGTTAGGTTTTTACAAGGTACTATTGACATGCTTTATAACCGTAGTTGAACAGTCAACCCAATTTCGGGATTACAACTACTAATGTTCAACTCCATATTCTTACAATTTTGGACTCAATCCAGAAGACAAGGAAACTACTGGATCAAGTATTAGGAGACATTCGACTTTCTGGAAGATTTTTTATCGAACTAACACACGTTTATGTTACATGGAGAGGAAAACCACGAAAACTTCACATGGTTTGTCTAACGGCAAGGGGACTCTAACCCATGATCCGTCTACCACTGAGGATATTTTACGTAAGCACTGTGCTCAGTGCGAGCCGGGTGCGGAATTCGTATCGATCTGCCATGGCTGGGAGTTGAACCCGTTTCATCTCATTGGAAAGCGAACGTTCTATTCCTTGAGCCACCACGGTTCTATTAATATGCTTAACTACTTCCCTTATAAATTGGTTTAAGCATTGAAATTGCATATAAGAGACGAAAGAGAATCCATTTTTCCCCTACAGATAGAACCGCCAATAAAAAGAAGAACAACTTTCATTTCAAGTTTAATTTCGAATACATTTGCTTTAATTAAAGATTTTTAATTTTGTTTGAATCAAATTATTTAAATCAACTAATTGAAATTTTCAAGTTCCGAAAACATGTAAAATAAATTAACTTTCTTCAACTCCTATGAGCAAAATAAAATTGTGAAAATCTGTACTTCTCATAAAACTGGCACTCTTCTAATGTTCTGATTTTGGAGAGGAAAAATGCAAATTATTTAAAATAAACAAGCTTTGTCTATAAAAAAAAATATTTAATGAAACAGTCTCCTTACAAAGAGGCCTATGCTTATCTCTTCTCATCAGTCTTAATTAAACATTTTAACTTGAATAGGTCAGAAGGGGAAAAAAGTACAAAACTCTTTCCTAAATTAGATCTCAATAATACATGAAGATACACTGAGAGAAAATTCTGGTAAAATAATTGAACTGTATGGTAATGACTTTTCTGGTAAAAATGCCACAATTCTGGTTAAAATACCATAAATCTAATCAAAAAGTCTAGTATATAAGCCAATTTTTCCTTTCATATGGTAAAAGTTTACTGGAAATTCTGGTTTTTAAAATTATAGTTCTTATTACCACATATTTAATAAAATATATATAACTTAAAAGTAAATTGAACCGAATAAATGACTTTTATGCCCTGTTCTAAGACATCAAGATAAAATTACTAAATTTTACCACATATACTAAAGCTATATACCGCACGTTATATACCGTATATAAAGTTATATGCACATTTATAAAGTTATTTTGTACATAAAGTTCCTTACCGTAAGGATATTTCTGTTAAAAATAAATAAATAAATAAAAACATATTTCTGGCTAACAAAAAGAAAATAAACGGTATTTAAATATTTCATTTGGTATTTTTTTCCGTTCACATGCACTGAAAAAAATAATCTGTAAATCACAGGGAAATTCTGCCTTTTTAACAGAGAAATGCCAATATTTCATTTACCAGTATGTTTCCGTTAATATTATCTGTTATATATGTATCGGTTAATATAACCTGTGGCGACGATAACAGTTTACCGGAAATTTTGTTTTTCATAATTATAGTTCTTATTACCACACATTTAGTAAAAAAATACAAAACTGAGAAGTAAATTTAACCGAATAAATGGTTTTTATGCTATACTCTTAGATATGATAAAGTTACCAAGCTTTGTAACATATTATAAAACCATATTTTATTGTTAATTTTGACATCATTACCTAACTGATATCATTAAAATTATTAATTTTTTTTTCTTGTGTTCTCATAGAGCTCGAAACACGGTAAATGTTACCCTTTTCTGGTAGTTTTGACAATACTTTTTCTCTAATGTAGAAATAACATTATAAACGTAGTACTGTAAACAAATAGTATCATCAATATTGAGAAATTGAAGATCACAGCAGTACTGAAAAAAGGTAACGTCATCAGTACCGAGAGGGATAATGTTATAAACTCGCTTGCATGATGAACTTGCTCTTCCAAAACAGTAGCATTTTTCTCGAACTTTATTAATTGAGTTTATTAATTTTTTTATTTTACAATTTTTTTATTTTATCTTATTGTACTCTTTTTTTCCATCAAGAATCTTATTTCCTTGAGGCTCATCAAAGTTATCATGAAATATCAGTATAGTGCATATCCCATTTAAAATTGATGTAGCTATGTTATGACGAATTGTAACAATAAAAACATGAACTTAATGTTTAAAAAAAAATAATTGTAATCTGAGATGAAGTGGTGTTTATTTTCAGAGCCACATCAGTTTATTTTCTTACCTTCAAGAAGATAGTCAAATACGCCTCTTAACCAGTATTTGAATTTAGATTAAAATGCTTAGAAAGAGCAATGGGAATATATTTGCTCCTTTTATTCCCTTATTCTTATTTTATTCTATTCTTATCTCCTCTCTTTTATTTTTATTTGCTTTATTTTATTCTGTTTATGAAATAAAATCTTGAGTTCACTTAAAAAAATGAATAAATAACTAAATAAATTTTAAGGATGTTTAAAAACAAAACAAAAACAAAAACAAAAAAAAAACACTCAGAATAGCTCACAAGCTGGAGAAAAAAAATTAATTTACGAAAAATTGCGATCTAAACTCATACTTTATTATTTTTTTCATGCTTTAATGAAAAAAATAATAACTCGGCTAATTTTCTGACTAACATTTAAGAACATAAACTAGGAACCCTTTTGAAGCATTCTGCTTTACTTAAAGTAAAACCCATTGGAATAAAGCCGGTACGTTTAAGTATTACGATTTGTAATTAAATTATGATTAACATGCATAAACTCTGAGCAATAATCGTAGTGCATATTAATGCATAGAAGGGCTTAAATCTAGATTCGGTGCGAACCTCTGAAGGCGACTATATATCCTTGCGTCACTAACAGCTCAGGTAGATCCTGAATTCTAAATCCTATTCCCGTATTCTAGATGAATGGTTATATGCCTTTATCAGAGGGTCGTCCATACATAAATTTCACTGTATAAACATGAACGTTATAATCGCGCTGATGAATGCGTCTGCGCAAACTTTGGGTTTGTAACACTGCGTACCCCATAACGACCTATAATTGAAGCATGCGCATACCTTGTATGGATTTGAAATGAGCAAATCAGTCAATTTGTGAGCGGGATAACTATTAATTTATGCCACTTTCACGGTCCCCTGGCAATTAGTAAGGTCGAATTATCATAATAACAACTACAGAATTGTGCAAATGCTAGCTTTTGTGCTAATCATTCGGTGCATTTGTGATAGGACTATAGATATTTTGCCGAAACTTATATGTAACTGTTTCCTAAATACTAAATTGAATTTATTTCTAGTGCAGCATTCAGTCAGGATACATACAAGATAGCTATCAAAATAATACTACTATTTCATACAACTTCTTAAGACAAAAACCAGTCAATTTATCCGTCACAAAGTTGATGGAAAGAAAGTTTACGAATTTGTCTTTGGAAATGGTAGTTATCGTAACTCAGAATATAAAATTAATAGCATAAATTTAGCAATAGTTGAAAGCAAACAATAGTTTCGATGCTATAAACCAGTACCATTACCAGTGGCAAGAAGAAATAAAAAGAAACACAGAGATATCGGGGAATCAATTATTTAAAAATATACATATATATCAATTCTTTAATATCTCTGCTTTGTTCAATTATCGAAATCACAGTTATTTCCTGTGCGGCATTCAAATCAGGTTCATTAAAATTTGAATATCAAAACAATAGTCATAATTCTTTAAACTTTTTTTTATAAAAACAGCCTTTTAACCCCTCAGGGTGTCCTTGGATGGAAAATCTTTAAAATAATGCAAGTTAATTTTGAAAATGCAGTTGTTGAGGTTTACAGATAAAAAGATTTTAAAGGATGCGTAGAGAAAACAATAATTTTCTTCGTGTTGGAGAAAATACAGAAAGTAAGCAACAAAATTATTGAAAACCAAATGGCTATTTCGGTACTACGTGGAGAAAAAGAATCGGATAAATGACGGCACGGCATAGTAATAACAATTTTGGTAAAATAAATAAATAAATAAAATATAAAAATGAAAGCATAATTTTGGTTAATGAAAAACCAAAATATACGGCATTTTCAATATTCATTTGATAAAATTTCCCTTCCTATGGCAACGGCTTGCAGGGAATTCTAGTTTCCAAAAATATGATTCTTTTTACCACACATTTAATAAAAAATACAAAACTGAAAAAGTAAATTTAACTGAATAAATGGTTTTTATACCATGCTCTAATGTATCAAGATAAAATTACCAAATTTTATCACACATTGTAAAATCATATTTTGTAGTTAATTTTACCAAAATCATTACCAAAGTGCATCGGTAAAAATTACTAAGTTTTTTTTAGGTTCCCATAGAACCAAAAAAGTGTTACATTTTACCATATTCTGGTAGTTTTGACCATACTTTCCAAATTTTGAAAAAAAAGGAGACAAAACTTTACAAACTGTTTTTGTTGTTTTAGGTTTTCAACGAATTGATACTTTGCATTATGCGGTTAAAAAACTATGAGAACTGTATGCGGACATATAAGATATTAGTATTACCAACTGTAAAATTAACATTTATTTTCCTTTTTATACTAATTAAATAAATTTTCGAGCATGATTAATCCAGTTTTTGGTGAATTATGGCAAAAGAATAAGAAATAAACAAATTAATTTAAGGAGTTTTCACTCACTAGTTATCTTTAGTAAGGGATATAATTAGATCCGTTTTGTTGTAATACTAAATTTGTTTGCAACTGAAATTTAACTTAACTGATAAATTAAACTTAAGTTTTAACAGTATCGATGTTAACAGTATCGATAAACAAATTTGTCAAATTATTCTGCCACTGTAAATAAGATTTTTGAATTATTTAAAAAAAATTTAATGGACAATTTACAGTTGTTTCCAGATTTCGTAACACATCAACTTCAATTCTTATTTTTTTTAAAAAAAAGTTATGCAAACATGAATTAGTCATGAAAGGTATATATTTTTATTAGGTGTAAGAAGGGATACTCTATATTTGTCTGAAAGGATACTATATTGTCCATATCAATATGATACATTGATTTTCAAACAACTTTGAATCTAATGACCCCGATTTAATTCATTAAAAGCCATGTTTGCATAACCCAATCTTGTGACAAAAAAAGCAATAGCTTTGTAGCTCAAATATAAAAAAAATAACAAAAACATTATAAATTTCATGTTTAAAACTACGAAAAAGGGCATTTAAAGAAATTTTTAGCAGCAATATAAAAATATTATATTCGTGATAATAGTAAAAGAAATTGAATTCTTCCGTTGGTTCAGAAAAATACTAATTTTCGCAATTTATAACTGAAATTAATGCATTACATAGAAAAGAAACTAGAAGGGTATTTTCCTTTCCTACCAATGTTAGATGTACAGTACAGGTTAAAAAATATTTTCATATTATTATTTTATCTAGTAGATTCATCTATTTATAGTATTCATGAGATTAAGACCTTCACGAGTAAAGACTAATTAGTTCTTTTTTTATTAATGTTTAATTAAAAATAACCTGATAAAGTATACTGGAAATTAGTGGAAGTATTAAATAAAAAGATAAGCTTAAAATTGTGATAAGAATATGTCATTTATAACCGTAGTTGAACAGGTGACCCAAATTTGGGTTTACGACTACTGTTCTACGATAAGCCATACAATTTTAAACCCAATCTGGAATACAACTGAACTCCTGGATCAAGTATGTATTGGGAATAATTTTGCTTTCGAGGTGAACTTTTTTATGGAACTAACCCGCATTTGAGTTACATGGGGAGAAAAATCACGAAAACCTTCCACGGTTAGCCTGACGGCAAGGGGACTCTAACCCATGATGCGTCTACAACTGAGAATATTTCACGTCAACTCTGTGGTTGTTGCGAGCCGGGTGCGGAAGTAGTATCAACCAGCTATCACTGGAATTCGAACACGGTTCACCTCAATGGAAGGTGAATGGCCTATCCCCTGAGCCACCACGCCTCAGTGCATGTCATTTGATTTTAAAAAAATATGTAATCTGTAATATCTACTTAAAATTCAAAATGGTGGCTGTTGTTCTAAATTAGGGACTTTAACGCATGTATCATGGCCACTAGCTTATCACCGCTGATATTTAAGTGTCCCACTGAATTATCTCATTTGGTTTAAAACAATTTTATAAGAAAATTAAAAAATCCTTAGAATGACTTAGATTCAAGATGATATTTAATAGCACGATATTCGTTGGAGATATTCATAAAAAGATTGACAAACTACTATGTTTAGTGTTTCATTATGACTGTAATAATAAAACTCAAAATGAGACCAATCAGTACAAAAACACAAATCGAAAACTAGAACCCATTTGACAGAGCGGAATTTGGAATATTCTATGAGAGCTTCGACTGCAAATCTCTCACGTGTTTAAGCTTTTGCTTTAGTCAAACAAAAACAATGTCAAACTTCACATAAATTCTAAAATAGCATTCATCAGTTATGTAGCATAAATATTTTTCTGCGCTGCAATGCTGCAAAGTATAATCAGTATACAGTAGTCAGTAATTTACAATCAATAATCAGTATTTCAGTATAATCATATTTTATCTGTTTTAGACTAAAGTAAAAAAGTTTGATAATTTTTACCGAAGCGATTAATTCTGCGAATTTAGTAAAATTAACAATAAAATAGAGTTTTATAATATGGGATAAAATTTGATAAAATGTGGTGTAATTTGTTATTTTTAATATGATACCTTAGCAAGACATAAAAACCATTTATTCGGTTTCGTATTTTTTACTATGTGGTAATCAGAACTATAATGTTGAAAGTCAGAATTTTCGGTAAATCGCAACTATATGATAGAAAAAATTAATGAATGGTAATTCAATTAATTTGTAACTAGAATTAAGGATTGTTTGTTTTTTACCAGTTATGTCATTACCAAGCATCACGGAAATTTTATCAGAGTTTTTTTCCCCGTGTATTCTCTTTTCAATTCAATATTTTTTAGATACCGACACGATTGATTGATGATGGCATTAATGATTTTCTTTGATTATTTTATGTTATTTAGCTGGACTGTGAGCCGTAAAATTTCTCAAATTGAATGATGTGGCACTCTAGCTTAAAAGGTTGCAAAATTCTTATAATATCAAGTCTGTTGCATATTTTTTTTTTCATAATTCAAAAATTAGTTTGAGATTCAGTTTGATTCCTTTTACAGCCTTAAACTTATCAATTTATAGAATTTTCTGACAACATTTCAAAAGTTCATATTCATTAGATATATATGCCACCTTTTTTGGTTTTGCAGTAAACTAAATATATTTTAAAGAATGGAACTGTAGTTGCTGTGCGAAAAATTATATGAAATTGACAAAATATCAATTGCTTGAAAGAATTAGTGCGAATATATTACTAAGGATGGGTTAACTTTTAAATGAAATATTTTTGCAATAAAGCCATTAAATTAATTCTAATGCGCATGAAAATATATATTGTCATTAAACTAGCACACGAAAAATACAAGAAAACCAGAATTTCCGGTAAACCGCTACCATATGAAAGGAAAAATTACTATATAAGTGATTTGAATACCATATGTTTCGGTTTTATTAACTAGGAATATGTTGTTTTTTTTCCAAAATTCATTTGTTCAAAAAAAAATTTTATATTTCAGTTTAAGGGGAAAAAATAGTATTAAAGTATATTTCAATAATTAGATTGAAAAATATTCAATGAAAATTATAAATTGCAGGACTAATGTGAGCGAAATTTCCGAAATCAGTATTGTAGCAGAAAGAGTTAAATGTCCACTGTAAAAAAATTTGGATTCAATAATGGTAAAAAGTACTGGCACCATGAATGCAATATTTACCGGCACCATGAGTCCATTTTACCAAAAAATCCATTTTATTGTAAAATCTACTTTACTTTAAAATTCACATTTACCATATAATTTTGCACCGAAATATTTACAGTAATATTCATTTATAAACAGTGGTTCGGTGATTTTACAGTAAATATTATTGCGTAAAAATTATTTTTGTTCGATAAAATTTTACGGTAGAAAGTACTGGCAACCTAATTGCCGATACTTATTACCATAATGTGATCCAGGATTTTTTTTTTTTCAATGTACTTGCTTTCCTTTAATGTTTTATTCTATGTCATTAAGACATTTGATAAGGGATTTGGAAAAATTTTAGCAAATAAGTTTTCCTTTCATTCTTCAGATGAGTTTTCCTTTCTGCTCACTCAAGGAAAAATGATAAATAAATAACAATATCATATTATCTTTCACCACAAGGTCGTTATCTTAATTTGGAGCTATCTGATGTCTGCCTAAAAAAATTTTTTTGGAGCTGTTAGAGATTATGAATGATTATTTTTCATAAAATGAGCATTAGTAGAAACTTGCAAGCACAAAAATCTATAATTATTAAACAATAGTTAAGAAAAAGTATTATTTTAAAGAAATTAGTAGAGACGGAACATAAAAAAATAATGCATATCAATAAATTTAAACTAATTTTTAATTTTTGGTATTGAATATTCATTAATATTATTTGCGTATCACAGATTTTTAAATAAAGATTAAGTTATATAAATTTTAAAGTTAATTTTAGCGTAATTATAAATGTAACGAATGTAGTGAAATGTATACATATAAATGTGAATATTAAACTCGAATGTAGTGAAATTTATACATATAAATGTGAATATTAAACTCGAATGAAGTGAAATGTATACATATAAATGTGAATATTAAATTCGAATGAAGTGAAATGTATACATATAAATGTGAATATTAAACTCGAATGAAGTGAAATGTATGCATATAAATATGAATATTAAACTCGAATGTAGTTAAATACATACATATAAGTGTGATTATTCAAATTGTCTTTTACGAGTGTTGAAGCATAGAAGAAGAAATTAGTGTTATGAAAACAAAATATTTCACATTTTCCACATCATATATTGCTGTAAACCTTTGTAAAAAGCATATTGAGTATGACTTTTTAATAATTAAAAAAAAGAATATTTTTCTACACCTCAGAAAAAAAAATCTGGTAAAATGTAGTAATGACATTACCACACATTTAGTAAAAAATTTGAAACTAAGAAGTAAATTTAACAATATAAAAGGCTTTTATGCCATACTCTAAGGTATCATGATAAAATTACCAAATTTTACCACAATGACCATATTTTAACACACTTTATAAAACCATATTTTATTGTTAATCATGCTAAAATCATTACCAAAGCGCTTCGATAAAAAATTACCGAGCTTACATGTGTTCTTATAGAGCGAAAATAATAAATTTTGCCATATTCCAGTACTTTTGACCATGCTTTTTTAAAGAACTAATTATTACAAAACAGAGAAGTAATACAGTTTTTAAGCAAATGATTCTTAGTAATAAATTTTTAGAATGATTTAGTGGTAAGTTTTAAGAAATTTATTCCCTTTTTTTTTCAACTTTTGTTCTTGAATAAAATTTACAATAAGACATACAGAATGTTAAATAATGATATTTCTAACTGAGTTAAAAGTTAGAAGCTAATTTTAATGAAATTGGGAATATAAAGTTTTTTAATAATTAATATTATCTCTTAAACCCTTTCAGAAAAATGATTTATTGTAACATTGGTACTTTGAACAATACAATGAGAAAAAAAGTGCATTCAAAAGTTGCAGAATGTGGTGAAATTTACAGTGTTTCTAGTTCTATGGAAACACCATAAAGCTCACCAATTTTTACTGAAATGCTTCTTTAATGATTTTGGTAAAATTAGCAATAAAATATGGTTCTTCTAGTACGTGATGAAATTTGGCGAATGAGGTAAAATTCAGCAATTTTTCATGATACCTTAGAGCATGGCATACAACTCATTTATTCGGTTAAATTTACCTCACACAGTCTTGTATATTTTGATAATTGTGAGGTAGTAAACACTATAATTTACAATTTTGAAAATAAAAATTTCCAGGAAGCCGTTGGCATGCGAACGGAAAAATTACCAGTGGAATGGTTTAAATACCCTGTATTTTGGTTTTATTGCCAGAATTATAGGCTTTTTTTAATGGAAATATGATTACCATATATTAAGGTAACTTCACCATATTACGGTAACTTTCCTCCGCGTAAAATCTTCCAAATTTAGGGCAACCTTAAAATGTTTAAGAGAATCAAGTTTTCGTTAAAGTTTAACCATAATATCGTGTAATGTTTAAAGTAGTTTCAAGTTGCACCATAATATTGTGGTACCGAGATATATATTTTGGCTGCAGCAAATTTATATAATATTATGGTTATCTAGTTGACTCACTGAAATAAAAAAGAAATTATTGTTGTGAGAGCTTTCAAATTTCTAATAAAAATCAATTTTATATTCAAGACTTTCAAATTTTAATCAAAAGCTTTCATTTCTACAACTTACTAAATATTGCTGTAGTAGATATTTTTGTTCCAAAATTATTCTATGACAATTCCATATCGTCAATTACTTATATATTAGTCAAATGAACACTTAACAAACCTCTACCTGAACTATCTCGACAACAAGTACCTATGAATACATAAAAAATAAATAAACTCATGTTCGTAAAAAAAAATTTAAAAAAAGGAATTGTAATGTTTGCTCTCTAATTGTATTTAAAAATGAAAATAAAAATAGACTCTTCTGAAACGGCATAATTTAAAAAACGATTTTATCTGAAGCGCAGGATATTTTTCTTACTTTAAAACATTATTGGAATGAAAAATAAAAAAATGAACCTGAATATCTGCATTTTAAAATTCTAAACATAAAAAAATATCCAATTATTCAATATTGCTTCAAATATTTATCAATAAATTAAATTTTGAGGGAAGAAAAAGTAAATAATTAATAACTATTTCTTTTTTTGCATGCAATTTTCTTTGGGAGACATGAGTTTAAAGTGGTGAGTAAAAAATTAAATGAGCATGAAATGACGAAAACAGAATTGCATAGAATCGAATTTTTCAGGAGGTTTTCAGAGGAAGTTTTCAGTATTTATTTTTTTATTTACTTTTATAATAACAGGAATTAATGTATGAGAAATATCTCGCTTTTGAAAACAATGATATCATCTCTCTATATTAAAAAGTCGTAAGGGCCGCCATCTTTGTTTTGCGTGTTAAACTTTCCATTTTGTTGTGCTGTTCAAAAACTATACGACTTAGGAGCTTAAAATTACTAAAGTGTGAAAAATTTGGAGGAATTACAATGAAATGAAAAAATTAACATCATAAATTCGCGAAACTTTAAAATGTCAATTTTTAAACAATCTAATCTTAAACTTGTTGGGAGAAATTTTATACTACTTTACAGGCGGGCTGCAGAAATACAACGACGCAGTCGAAGTTTGTCATGTTGCAAGGGACATATTTGTTTATGAACTTAGCACAGACTTTTGGTCGAATTTCCAACTTTTTCGAATTTTAATCCAATTTTATTTCAAGTGCTTTTGCAGTACTTTTTGCAATTTTTTTTCCTTCCTTCCTTTTTTACCCTTGCTTTTACGTTACATGCGAAGGTGTGTAAAAAAAGGCACAAAGAGCTCGATAGAATAAAAAAAAAATTACGATTCGATTATTAGTTCTGGAGTTACTAGCTGTTAAAAGCTTCTAGAATAAGAAAAGAATTTTTTTTGCCTCCTTACTGTCCTCTGAAATGCAACTACAGAGTTGAAAGACGTACTGATAGCACTATTTCACATTATAAACTTAACAATAGTATTTTTTTTTTTCGAAATTCCTATTTGTAGGTATTGTAATTTTAAATATTTTTTTTTCCTTTTAAATAACGATCATTTGTTGTTAGTTAAGATGAGATTTTGCCAGATATAAATCTCAACATTTGTATCGAGACCTAAAAATATAAAAACTGAATAGAGATAAAAAACTGTTTCCAATAAGAATGAGAACTGCAATGTGATTTAAGGTTATCATTATAGATTGCTTACAAGTAAAATTAGTTCTCATTTATTACTTCTCATTGTGTATCACCTTTTGTATTCCTTAGTTTAAACTTTTTTCAAACACATTTGATTATTTTTCAAACTCATCCATCCTCTCATTTCGTTACAATTAACTTATTAATAAATTGGGCTCACAAAAAATTATAATAATGTTTTATGAACAAAATTATTGACTTCTTAGGAAAACTGACTTGACTTAGACTGAAAATTGAATTCGACTTTCAAGAAAGAAAAAAAAAACTTTCAAGAAGAATAAGGGTGAAGGGTATGTTCACGAAAGCTGATTTTGAGAAATATTGAGTTTTCGCGCTGGCAGAAACTGTTTTCTAATAGCATGACTCTTATCGCGTATCATTGTGTATAACTCACGGGAGGAACCGATCTTCTAGGTTATTGATTCACTAAAACTTAACAATCCTCAAAAGGCAACAGATAACAATTCAATCTTAATTTTTGTAGAAAAAACAGATATAAACCGTTCTTGCTCTTAGATCTTCAATGATGAATGCAAAGCATTGATTCTAGGAGGAGGGAGCAGTTTTCTGAAATTATATATTTTTTTTCTTACTTATATCAGGTTTCAAAAAATATGTTTCGTTGCCACTCATGATTAAAAATCCCCCATAATTTGCTGTTGAAACTTTTGGTTATTAAAATAAATCACCAAATGTTGGTAGAGTACGAAGACCTACTTCAGTTTGAACTCAATTTGCAATTTCAAGCACAAATATTGTAACTTCCCCTAAATAAATCCCATTTCCTCTCCTTTAATTAAATTTTAGAAATGTGTAGCAATCCGTTGTAATCTAGATACAACATTCGCTCCTGAACCAATATAAGCTAGCCCTAACGCTTCAGTAGGCTTTACTTGAAATTAACAATTATTGATCTCAAAAACAAACTTTGAAAATTAATTACTGACTCTCACTGTATCTCGTTAAAACAAGAATTCTCCAACGTACATCATTAGCAAACATTTGACGTAGAAAATCTCCCCTCTGATGCAAATGTTCTTTAATGATCGCCTGCGGGGAGAACAATAGAATGCAGCGAATCGCATCGCTGTCTAATCCTCTCGGAACTGTCAGAGAGGATTACTAATTGAATTTATTTAAAGGAAGCCGTCCGAAAATTGTAGATACAATTACACACGTCCGAGGCACTGTGCATTCTCATTGTTTTATTCCTTTTCTCTACAGTTATTAACAACGCTCTCTCTCTCCTGGCTTCCAGCCATGATCATTATCATACCCCCTTGGAACGCTTGACTGGATGTTAGTTCATCCCACGTACAAATATCATTCGAAAGATCATTGGGAGGGAGCTCTATTCTGGCCACTCCCCAGTTCTCCCACATAATTCGCATTCTAATGAGTATGGGCTTCAACGAACCCACCCTGACAAAGGAATTCCAACTTCGAATCAGGGGTTGGAATGTTCAATCTGGTCTCCACCCTATTCGAAATGCATTCGGAGATGAGGATTGGACAAACCAATCCATCACCGGAAATGGAAATCTCGGCTAAGCCCCTCACTCCAGACACAAAAATAATCAATTCGAGAAGTAGGGGGATGTCGGCGCTGACAACTTCTCTAAATTAAAATCAGCTCATCAGTATCCCCTGCCCCGTTATCAATGGAAGCGCCATCTGGCGTGCGCAAATATCTAAAATCTATCCTGCAAATGATTTGAGAGATGTTATGAGAATCCAATGATTTTCACCGGAATGAGATATGTATCTCTTGTTTGAATTCAAGTGAAGTGATATGACGGGTGACAGGGCTTGTCTTGTAACGAAAACTGATTCATCTAGTTGCTCGTTCGTGCTGATAGTCGGCTTTCACCCTGAGTCAGAGGCATTAACATAAATATTAATTCCTTCGGTTCGGTTCCTCTTTTGAATTATCGGTTTTGTCAAAGCTGTGTCTGTTAATTATTCAAAAGATGGATGATATGTCACAAAAGAAACTCGAAAGAGAATTCATTTATACTGACAGGCAATGTTTCTTTATTATTTATTGAAAATCTACGTTTGAGTTTCCTTTAAATAAAAATGGAAACTGAAGAATAATGTCACATATTGCCAATAAAGTATTAAAAAAAATTTTTTTTTTAATATAACACTTGTTAACAGTTATCTCACAATCAAGCAAGATATTTTGAGATCCAAAAAAAAAAAATTGTCGATCTGTTTAAAGAATAACAATTGACCAAATTGCGTTTTATGTGGTTGCTACAACAACATTTGCTTCTTTACAAGAATCTATAACGAATAACATGTACTTATAACTCTGCATCATTTTATCTTTCGTGTAGTTGAAACTTTGTCTTAAAATGAAGTCCAGAATTTCATATTTATGAGGGGATTAGAAAAGCTGTTTTTGATAACAGATACAGATCGAATAGACCAGACGAAATGAGACTACGTCAGAAATTACAGGCTTTACCACTTAAAATTTTAATCACAGATTCGACAATTCCCGCTTAAGAAATTGATTAAATGATTAAATTTAGTTTTTTTTTTTTTGGAACATTTTGACAGGAATTTCGAAGGACTTTGAAATGATACGAGAGGATCAGTGCTAAAGACAATGTTTTTGTCATTAAGATGACGCTTAACCGCAGAAGAAGCCCTTCATAGCAAATTCTTTTTCCTCAACAATAATAGTTTAAAATTTAAAGTATAGAAAAAGATAGTACATACAAGTAAACCATGAAGTTTAACATGCTGAATTTTTTTTAATTCAAACTACCAAAATGCAAAAAAATTATGGCAGAAATACGAAGTGGGTATGTGATCATGCAATAATTTTTTTGGTGTTTTGAAATTTTAAAAACATTTTTTCGATATTTGGTATTTCATGATCATTCTAGGTTTATCTAACTCAGTTTTCTCTAAATTATAAAATATCAATGAAGGTGAAACGGAATTCGCCATGAAAAGTTCTTCCCACAATATAGCGTCTTTTTAAAGCATGGGATAAGTCCAAATATAGATTCTAACTCAATAGACGTTTGTGCTCTAAGTGGCATAATTATGTATAGGATGTTCCCTACTAACCACCTTTAACATATATTAAATAAACGTTTAGAATTCTTATAAAACTGTAAACATTAATCCCTTAAAAAAACTATGAAAATTAGAGGTTGCTAATTAATATTGAGGAGAAAAGAAGGAATTTTCAAACTAAAAACAATTATTACTGAATTATTTGGCCAGTTGGAACCCACCTTACAGCTTCATTCTCATAGAAACGGGTTTTAGATTACTTTACTTCCTCTTTTGCTCTTATTAGACCTGAAAATAACCACTCGCCACTTGGTGAGTCAGCAACAAAAAGTGGCGACTTAACACTAGAAAGACGGAAACTTAGTATGTACCTATATTGCCCAAAAGCAGTCAAAATGACTGGATTGTATAAATAATGTCTAAAAAAATTTTTTTAACTACTTTTTAATATTTTTTATATTATTTATAGTTATATAACAAGTTATTAGTAAATATTAACAATGAAAAAATTATATGTTGTACAAAATTCTAAGAAATTGTGTCATTATATACATTATTGCTTTTCTAATTGAAATTAAAAGCAGTCAAAATGACTTAACCTTAGGCAATCTAGTGTTAAATAAACAACCAGTCCTTTTTTCCTATAGTTTTCCTTTTTTTAAGGAAAAAAAAAGGATTGTTTTATGATAAAAATACATCAATGCAGAAAGAGATCCTGAAAACAGGATTTTCATTAAAATGCCCAATATCTCCATTCAAAATTTTGATCTGTTAGAATCCAACAATTTGTGGTGTAAAGATTTCGATAGAAGGAGAGCTCCTTAATAATGTACATATTTCAAAGTTGTAATGTATACAGTAAATGTATTTTGCCTCACCAAATAAAGTCAGTATGTTTAACTAAATTTTGTCACATATTTATATTATTTCTTGTTGAATTAACTTTTTATAATCGTTGATTATTTTGTCATACATTTATATTGTTTCTTGTTGAATTAACCTTTTATAATCGTTGATTATTTTAAATATTAACTTATTTCTGAAAATATAATTTAAACTAAGCAAAAAAAATATTGCAATAAGTGGCTATTAAAAGAAAATGATCTATTGGTCATCGACTCATTTGGTATGAGGAAAAAGGGGCTACTAAGTTACTAGAGTCTACCTGCCACTGGCTACTAATTGAAAATTTAAATTTGCAGGCCTAGCTCTTATCGATGTCTATAAAAATTGGTCACAGCTTTAAAACAGCTTTATTTTCACTAATATTAATTTTCTACCACTATTATGCTTAATTTTTTTTCTACATTTCTGACAAGGATTCTTTTAAACTACTAAGTAAAAGCAGTTCCTGCAAAATACCCTGCATTTATATTATTAAAAAAATGAATAATAAATTTTGAAAAAAAAACGAAAAAAGAAAGCGACGAAAGAAAGAAGGATCTCTTAAAACTAGGATATTCTGTTGTCAATTTTTCTTCCTTTAGGGTTATAATATCTGATTAATACATTCTCAAACTTCCAATCGTTTCTACTCATATAAGCGAATAGCGAATATTAAGTACTTTACTTTGTACTGCCCCTTATATACTTATATTATACTTTGATAATATCACCAAACATTCATATATTATTTTCATTTCGTTGCTACATATATTTTTAAAGGAAATAACACAGATAAATTCGACTTATTCGTCTTTAGTCTGAATTTATTTCAGAATTCATTTACTGTAAATGTCTTCTGTAAATTTCTTCTTCGCTAAATCAAGAAAAGGTAAATAACTCAGAGTATTCCAGCAATTCTAAATTTGATGGAGGAAAAAAAAGTAAATTTAATTCAGTTGTAATTTTCTATCATGCGTAGATAAAAATTACATTTCAAGTACGCATAAAATTGCGTTTTTTCGCATTTAAAACGTCCGATAACGTTTTGTTATTGCATTAAGTAATGTTTTTCAAACAATTAATGAAGTATATCTACTTTTGAGTAAAACTGAAAATAAAGACTAAATGTTGCGCACGAAGTCTAACCTAATGTTTTAATTTTTTTACCTAAATGTTCCCTTTAGTATCATTTAGTTGAACAATGAAGATTATTTTAAAGTCATTTATTTGGTCACTTGCTCATTCGGAAATGTCTAAATTTCAAAACTTTTATACTTTTTACATGAATTTGGATTAATCCAGCAATCTGTTTCCACAAGTTCGGATTCTGGATTTTTAAAAAAAATTTTAAAACAAGGCATAAAATAGCGTTAAAAAAGGGAGTCGAATTTGTTAGCTCAGTGATATTTGTTTAAATGTCATAAGATCTGAATACGGTATATTGTCAGCTACGCAGAAGACAGTAGTACTTCGCGCTATTGAACAATATAATTAAAAAATGCATAGAATAAGATTCTTTAGTTTATAGTTAACGACATATCTATAAAAAGAAAATTATGTACGATTTGTGAAATTAGACTATTAAAATTTCAGTCCTAATTTTCCTTAAAATATTTCAATTTTCTTAAAAGTATGAAGAATGATAAAAAAGAAAGTTTTAAAGTATCAGTAAAATATGCTTACATATTTTCTGTAAAATATGCTAAAATTATTAATGCCATTATTAATGTAAAGTATGCTATTTGTTTAGTATCACGAGACTTGAACATTCAAACCATATTGGATTTGCTAAAATCAATAATCGTAACCTAGTCATTTTGAACCCAACCAAATAATAAATCCAATAATCCAAATTAATAATCCAACTAAATAATAAATCCAATAATCCAAATCAATAATCCAACCAAATAATAAATCCAATAATCCAGATCAATAATCCAACCAAATAATAAATCCAATAATCCAAATCAATAATCCAACCAAATAATCAATCCAATAATTCAAATCAATAATCCAACCAAATAATAAATCAAATAATCCAAATCAATAATCCAGCCAAATAATAAATCAAATAATAAATCCAACCAATAATCAAACTCTTGGATTAAGCATAAGGATAAACTCGCCTTTATGAAGATTTTTCATGGAGGAAACTAATCAACGTTTACGTTAGATGGAAAATAAAACCACGAAAGTCACGCACGAAGAGCAGGATGGCAATTGAATTTTAACCCATCACAAGTTGGTTTGTAACCCAATACGTAACATGGTGCATCTTGTTTTTCACCAAAAAGAATTTAAAACTGAAATTTAAAAAATTATTTTAAAAATTCATCACAAAAAAATATAGCTTATTAAAAAAAATTAATGTGTTTTTATTCATCCCTTTACAATGCATTTTAATTTAAAATATTGGGAAACTATGGTGTGACTATGTGCGATTATGTGACTATGGATTTGGCGAACTGTGTGCTTAATTGTAGGCCCATAGAAACGAACACATAGAAAGGTTGCACTTATGGTTATGAAATTTAAGATCCAAATGGTATATCACAATCCAAATTTGAAATTTTTAATTAGTGTTTTAGAGATTTCTTTTAATTTTCAAATTTTTCCATACAATTAACATTACACCATTATTACAGTTTTAATGTAGATAATTTTAATTTCTCTTTAAAAATAATAATACTAGAATAATTAATATTAAAATTATTACGACAGTTCAAATGCACATGTTTCTAATCCTTAATTGTTCGAAAATGATAATATCTAGATAATGAATATTTTAAGCATTTTTGCAGCTTAAATGCATATGATTTCTATTTTTTTTTATTTTTAATTTTAACACTAATAAGGATAATTGGGATCATTATTTCGGAAATCATTACTTGTTTAAAAATGATAATATAAGGGTGAGGAATATTAAAGATAAAGCTTAAATTCACACGATTTCAATTTCTTTTTAATAATAACATTGAGATAAGGTCTGTTGGGACCATTATTGCTGCAATCTTTAATTGTCTGAAATTGATAATATCAAGATAATGAATGTAGTTTGAATGCATATTATTTTTGGATTTAGATTAACCATTTACTTACCATATGTCACTATTAATCGTTTAAATATAATTTTAAAAAAAATTTTAAAGTTAAAAATAATTATCAAAATTATTTCATTAATAGCAGTTACCTAAGATATAGACACTGTAATGAAATTAATTCGGTAAAAAAGTTGGTTAAAAGTGAAAATATCATAAGTAATATTATTACGTTCATGATATTTATACTGTATGGCATTAGGATAAAATTTAAAATACAACAAATATCTTCTTTATAATGAGTTCGTAAATTTATCATACTCTTAAGACTAAGTTATTAACTCTTATCATGTCGAATGAAATGGAAATATGATAAGAATTAATAAATATCAATTATTTCCTGAAATATATTTTTAAAACAATAATTTATGGTTATACATACGAGGGTCACTCTGAAATTTTTGAGATACAACTAGGTTTTTAAACTTACACTTACAAACTTTGTTCAAAGTAGTCTCCTCCTGCATCAATACACTTTTGTATTCAAGTTTTCCACAGATTAAATGCCTCAAGCCATTCATTTCTTGGAATAGATGGGGGAAAAATACATTTATAGCCACATCAATCTCTTCTTCTGAATGAAAGCGTCGTCCGCGTAAGTTCTTTTTTATTTTAAAGAATAACCAAAAGTCACACATAGCTAGATCAGATGAACACGGCGGATGTTCTATCACTTTAATTTGTTTTTATTTAAGAAACTCAACTGTTAATCCGGCTGTATGTGAAGATGCATTGTCATGGTGAAGCATTAGTCCCCTAACATTCACTTCTTGTAGAATTTCTGGAAGACATTTAGTGGTATAAGTTGATGACTTTGACCAATCCCGTACTTCTGAGGAAAGCGGCATACTTCGCTTTTTTCAGTGCGCGTTGTCTTTTCACCATTGTCGGCATGGTATCATCTTCAAAGACCCATACTTTGCTTTCTTGACGCGTTGGAACGTCAAAAAACGGTATGTATGTTTCATCACCCGTTATAATTTTAGAAATGATGCGGTGGCCACCATCATTTAGCAATTTAAGAGTTTCTTTACTGATTCTGACACGCTCCTCTTTTTGGTGTTCAAGTCGATTATGGGGGACCCAACGGCAAACTACTTTTTTCATATGTAATTCGTCATGAATAATTTTGTGTATGGCTGTGGATCCAATGTTAAATTCCTTCTGCATAATTTGATCGGTACAGTGATTATCATCCTTTAATATTTTTCGTATGGCAGACACATTATCAGGGATTACAGCCGACCGCGGCCTTCCTGTCTGTTCTTCACTCTGAAGAAAATTGCGACCACTGCTAAATTCTTTAATCCATCTGAATACAGTAGCACGAGCTGGAGATTCATCACCAAATGCTAATTGCAACCGTTGAACGCATTCTTGATTTAATCCTGCTTTAAAATCGTAGAAAATCATAGCGCGAAAATGTTCTCGCGTCAACTCCATTTTCTCTTCTGTTTAAAATTTATTCTACGCTAAACAAGTTGAAGTAAGTCAGTAAAAAATTGTCTGCTGCGTTAAAATACTTAGTATTTCAAAATTAAACCGTTATTTTTATTTTGTAAATTCTCGTCTACGCGTATCTCAAAAATTTCAGAGTAACCTTCGTATTTTCAGTACACAATACCACAAATTTGTTTTTGGAAGAAAAAAACTATCAATAAATATTTTTCCTTCATGGCTAGGCAAATTTTATTTTTTCCTAAGACTAAACTATTAATTCTTCTCATATTAAATAGACTAAGTGTGTGATAATGATTGATAACAATAGGAAAGGCATTTTTGTTGCGTTTATACAAATATATGATCTTGCCTGATTCGGATGAGGAAATTCCAAATCCCTTGGTCCTAAAGCTAAAGATTTTTATTTAAAATACATTTATATATATNATAAGTCTGTTGAGGTAACAGACTTTACTTTACTTTTATTTATATTTTTTAATTTTTGCCGTAAAAACTTATTTGCTAACGAAAAAAATCATCCACCCATTTCTTCGTAAATTTTTAAGGAATTGTTTTTTGTATGATAAAAAACTGTTGAATCGAATTATATATATATATATATATATATATATATAGTCTACTTTTTTTCGGAATGCTACTTTTTTTCTGCGCAGAAAAATAAATAAATAAACGTATCACCATGAATAACTTTTGATCGGATCTTCACAATCTAGGACTCAATCTTAATGGTTCAAGAAGTTGGCCTCGCTAATTAATTATTGAAGGCGATATATTAGGTTATAAATTTAGATTATTTAATTATACACAAAAACGAACTTTCTCCAAATAAACATGCTGATTTTTTCAACTGATTTGGATTTTTGACCCCCTAAATATAGGGGGTAGTCGCAGCCTGGAAATATAGTCGCCATAGTTTGGTCAAGAGAACGATCCAAAGTTTGGACCCTTAATGCTAATTTCACTTTTTGTGTACTTTGCTATGTTTAAGCGAGTTGAAAAACTTTAGCACATAATAATAAAATTTGTTTATCCAAAGATAATTCCATGCAAAAGATAACATTTAGCAATTATTTATTTTTATTATTTTATTTAAAGCCAGTCGAAAAGATTTTGTATTGTAAGGTATATAAATTTTTGAAACATTTTGCAAGAATGCAATTTTATTAGGAAAAATACAAATTTTAAATCCTAACCCAAATTTTAAATCCAGTTCCTGAAAAAACGAATTTTAAATAAATGCCTATTTTAGAATTTGATTTCTCAGGAACTATTTGATCGATTTCGTCCAAATTTTGTATTTTGTCTTTAAAAGGATATAGAAAATTGTATACCTTACTATTCATAATTTTTACACATAATATTAAATGAAATAATAAAAAATTACATAATTATTAAAATTTATTAACAATCATTTTTTTTGTATGAGATTGTCTTTTTATAAACTTCATAATTCTAATCAAGAATTTTTCGATTCACTTAAAAAGTTCTAGAGATATGACGAAATACTTAAAAACTGAAACTAGCATTAAAAGATCCAAACTTTAGTTCGCTCCCCTGAACACACTATGGAGTCCATATTTTCCGGTTTATGCCTACCCTGTTCATTTTGGGGATCGAAAATCCGAATTCGTCGATAAAATAATATGTTTATTCAGAGAAAGTACGTTTTTGTGTCTGATTTCGTAACTTAAAATATCGTCTGCACTAATTAATAAGGTCACCTCCGACACGAACTTCTTGAGAAGTTAGGGCACATCATTAGAATCAAAATTGAATGGGAACCCATACCTGTCACACGCAGCTAGAGTCGCTTCTCTATCACAGCCTATTCAGAAGCACACGAAGAAACAGTTCATAATAAGGAAACACTACTAGTGGCGTATAACGTCATGATGGGGCATGGGGCATGATGGGGCGTCCAGGCATGGGGTTCAATACAATTTTAACCCTGATGGTTTGCTCAAACTCCCCTAGAAATTTGTCGCGATATTTATGCACCCCCTGTTATATGTAACGTAATTAAATTCGACAAAAATAGACTATAAATGTCATTTTAAAAACTGTAATTTGCAGAGAGAAGTAGATTGCAGATTTGAAATCAACGACGTAAAAATATGCAAGATCCGTTAAAAAATCTCATGCAACCAGGAAAAAAAAAAAACATTTGCAAGTGTAATTAATATCTAAATTTTATTTCATAATACAAAAAGTAATTTATGTTACTGCGTAATTTTGGGGCGCAATACTACAATTATCCTTTTGTCAAAAAAATATCATAAATATTTTTACTTAATGGCTTCATAAATTTGCTTCCAACTAATGCAAAATTTTCAATTCTCGTCATATTAAACAATTAAAAATTTGAGGACAATTGATAAAAATCACCTAAAATTTATTTAGCAAAAATTAAAATGCCAAGATATAATTTTGAAACTTTTAAAGTCTATTAGAATGAAGTTCTATCTTTGAAAATAGCCTATGCTTAGAAGCTTTTCCGTTCAAGAATCCAAAAAAATAAGACGAATGGTAACAGTTCGATGGAGAAGGTGGTAGACCTCTACAATAGTTTCCGATTCTAATGCCCTTATTCAGTTGTTGATTTTAACGATGATGGCTATAGTCAACACTATCATATCATTAGCTGTATCCTATACACAAATTCCAGTAAGCATCAGTAGACAGTTGATGAGTGGGAAAATCGATTCAATTCAGCCCTATTATCTCCAGTTTGCATGTCAGGTTTACACTACTGCGTTCTACTTAGTTGGATTGTTTAACACTCTCAAACTATAGGTTTAACCTAGTGAGTTGTTCCGTATAGCTGTAAGTTATTTAATCCACCTAAATACAGAGATTTACTCACAGATCTGCAGTTTTATGCGAAAAGAGTTGTGAGCGTACTCGACGTATATCAAAAATTCAAATCAACATACACTGTTTAAAATGTCCAGAGAAAAGTGGTTAAGCAGTTTATTTAATTGTTATTTCACCAGATTCAAACAAAACAGTCAAGTAACCATAATTAAGATGGTATTCAAACTGTTAACTGGGAGAAAAATCGTTTATTAACCGCTTTCACCTAATACGGTTAAACAACCAGGATTTCATCACAACAACTAAGCCATCCTAATGAAGTCACTTAGTTCCTTGCAGCTGCGTAGATATTATAGCCAATAGGGCTAATCTGTCAGTCTCATGGCCGACAGAACAGAGGTTCGAATCCTAGCGTTGACACCACAATATTCCCTCTATTCCCTTCAGCACTCGAAGAATTTCCAGTGCCCTGCATTGTCCAAAGCCCATTACCTAACGAAAGGCCAAGCTCCGATATCTAGTTAACTTCTTTTTTACGGTTTTGAAACCATGCTAGTTATAAATGGTTAAAAACCATTTAGTTTTATATTCACGGTTTTATAACTATACTAGTTGTAACTGGTTTAAAACCGTAAAGGTAAAAAGAGTTTCTACCGTAAACCAAAAAAAATAAAAACCGTAAAAAAAATAAAAACCGTAAACTTTACGGTTAATTGGATGGACAGACTGTTGCTGGTTATTTAACCCTTAATTTGGGAATATTAATTTTATTAGGTTAATTATAGAATAAAAATTCTAACAATGTGGCATAAAAATCGTCTACATTGAGGCATTTCAGAAAATAGCGTCATTTTCGTGAGAAAAATTCCCAAACTTTTTTATGCAATGAACAGAGCGGAAAAAAAGTAGACATTCTCAATAGCTTTTATTAATGATCGAATTTTCACGTATTAAGAAGAAATCTGTCGAATAGCACTCTAGAAATCAAATTTTAAGTTTATAACTTTTTAAAACTAGATTATCTGTTAACTATTAGATCAATTTTGTTTAAATTTTGCATTTAAAATTATATACTTTGAAATAATGTGAAAATGTGTATACCTGGCAATTCTAAATGTTTTCAACTATTATTAAATAAAATAACAAATAACTATTAAAAATCATATTTACATGGAAACAGCTTTGGATAAACGAATTTTAAACTGTATGCAGACATTTTTCAAATTGGCTTAAAAAGCTCTCGACATAAAGCGAAATATATAAAAAGTGAAATTAAGGTTAGGAGGCCTCTATCCTCACACTCTTGGATTTTATGAAGAATTTTTAATTTGTGTATCTCTGATATTTCTTTGTACTTAACAAAATTGTTATGGTATAGTTATATTAGACAGCACAATATCTTTTTTTTTTTTAAAAAAAGGCAGAAAATAAAGGCATCGCTTTATTAGATCAGGAGAATTAGCGCTTGATAATTTTTGGAGTTTTTATGAATTTTTCCTCAAAACTTTAAAGCAATAAAATGATGCGATTTGTGTTTTTAATTAAGTAATTTAAAACTACACGTTTCTCAGTTTTTAGATTTTTCAAAATCTATTCTTTTATTATATTCTTTTAGTGTTAATTAGATAAAAATAGATACGATTATCAAAAATCTAAAAGCAGGCAACTGTATACTAATTTAACCACCAATCAAAAACTGTTGATTGCAGAATTGTACTGGCATAATTTTTCGCAGAAAAAAATCTAAAATACAGCTCTATTAAGCTGTTTTTTTAATGCTCCATCGCCATATGAAATGATGCTTTTTTGCGAATAATGTACTATTTTCATAACTGCTGTGAGTTAGCCGACAGTACTCATGATTGTTGCAACAAGTTTAGCCTATCTAAAGCCAGCGTTGTCGATGCCTATTCTAAAAAAAAAAAAAAAAAAAAAAAAAAAAAAAAAAAAAAAAAAAAAAAAAAAAAAANAAAAAAAAAAAAAAAAAAAAAAAAAAAAAAAAAAAAGCGCAAAACGTCAATATGGAGAAAATGGTTAATGGTCTAATTTTTTAATATTCAAAAGTTTACTCCAATGCTGCATTATCTGGGCTTATAAAAATTTACAAAAACTAAGAATAGGACAGAGATTTTAATAATTTTCATCTAGGCTGAAAAATGTCGCCAAATTGGCGATATTTAAAAAAGCTTAATAACTCTTAAAATATTTAAGCTATTTGTCCATTCTAAAGCCCAGATAATTCTTCACAGCAAGATGATATATATATAATTTCAAGTCATCTTTTTCTTTCAAGCGTAAGGCACTTAAACCATGGCTCTTTTATTTTCCTAGTCGACAGAGCTTCGAAAAACCTTGTTAATATCTCAAATTGTGATTGGATGGTGGCCTTGTATTTTGTTTACTATCAAAAATAGTAAATATCCGCTCATCAGTGTCTGTGTTAAAGTTAAATTAAGAAGATTAAATGTATATCCACTGATGAGTTCGGTCGGGCGAGGAATAGCCTCTAAACTTATACTTTTATACTGTCTCGTAAAAATAACTTTACTGATTCTTATGTGTAACATATCTTACTGTAACTATAAATCTTAATGTTGCTGAATAACCAACATGGTGGTGGCAATTTTACACCAAGTAGTGTAAAAAAATATTCTTGGTGTTTTACTGCACCACTTCTCACCTGCCTAAACTATTGAGACCATTTTTCAGATTTCAGCTTTCCCCATTATTCCCAAAAAATGTATGTTAGTTAAAACATAATTCATTTATGTGTCTGTTCTCGTAACTTCAATTATCCTCAGCACTAACTATTAGAATATATAAGGTAAGGCATTTGAATTATTTAACACATCCCCGTCTTGACAGCCCTGATAACTGAAACTGTTCGAAAATTAAGCGAGGGTGGTGTCCAGACTTAGTGGTCTCTCTATATATTTACAGATATATAATTACATTTTCAAAAAATATGACATCCATTACTTAGTATGAAACCAATTTTAAAGAAACCATATTAAAATTACGAAGGAATCTCGAGGGGCAAAAAATTTTCAAAATGTCCGTTTAGAAAATAATAAAGTCGCCATCAAAAAAATATGGCAAATGTGCAAATTAAATCTAATTTACACGATTGCTAGAAATGGATTACTACAAGCCATTTTCCACCCTCCTGAAAACTTAGTCAAATGGTTATTCATGAGAACTCATAGCTACCAAAGCTTCAACTTTTCAATTAATGGTCTAGTTAAATTTTTTACGATGTTTTATAAATAGTATAAAATAAAAAAATTTCTAACATATAATAATTTCTTCATATATTTCGAATTTTCGAACAATATGGTGTCTATTAATTCTTTTGGAATCAGTTTCAGATAAATTCCATGGAACAAAAAAAAAAAATCCTATTATTCGGAAAGAGTTTGGCAGTCAATATCATATTCGTATAAATAGACACCAATAAAAAAAATGGGGCAAATATAGCAATTAAAAAAATGCTACATAACATTTCAGTCTGACTTAAAATGCATTATTTTTATAATATGTAATGATGAAATTGATGATGAATTACTTTTTGTGGGTCTGTGGATCAAATATAACTTTTTTTTACAATTTCTGTACGTGCATGGGGATTTTAAAAAAAATATGGCACTCGTTTTTCCAAACAACGCAGGTTTTAAATGAATTCACCAGATCAAAAATTAAACAGACTTCGCAAAATGTCTACCAAATAATATCATGTAATCGAAAGATTAGACTAGGAATTAAAAAATTTTATTAGGTCTATTTATCTAAAAAATTATCTAAAAAAATTTATTTATCTAAAAAAAGGTGCTGAAAAAGTACTTTATAGCTGAAAATATAGTTCTGATAATTGGCAATGATAATGCTTCCGTTTTTAATCAAAATTCAAGCAAAGTAAATTGGCGATGTTTAAAAATTATTTCAAGAGAATATTTTTGAATGGGCACACCACTGGCAAAAATTAGAAAATGCTATAAATTTTCATTCCATCTACAATGGAATGATAAATTAACACACCATCATTATCACTCTAATCTGTTCTTTTCTTTGACATTGATCCATGCTGTCCACCCAAATAGTGGCAAAGTGCACATAAAAAATATTTAATCTGCGTTTCGCTTTCTTACATTTCATATTTTTTTCAGGGTTCCTTAAATCGAATGTCTTTTACTTAGAGACAAATGCAATAAGGCTGTTATTCAAAGGAACCGAAATCAACAGAATTGTCCCTGAAATAGAGAGTGTCTCTCTTTTAGAAGTGTCCCCATCAGGAAGTACTTTTACATTTTCCTTCTATCTCATGATGTGTATTTTCCCTTCCCTGATGTTATTGTTTTTTTCTTTTAAGATGTGAGAGTTTTACTAGTGGTATGCCTTAGTACGAACATCTACGTATATTTTAGGTACACAAATACAGTTTTGATGTGAACTTATTGACGTAACGTAACAATCTTGTCAATTTAAATGTACCTTTCGAAGGAAGATCCATCACCTAAGATTGTTGTTGTAGTTAATTTTACGTCGCACTAGAGCTGCGCTATGGGCTATTGGCGACGGTCTGGGAAACATCCCTGAGGATGATCCGNCTTTTACATTTTCCTTCTATCTCATGATGTGTATTTTCCCTTCCCTGTGATGGAAAGGAAAAGATGTGAGAGTCTTTCCTTTCTTTTCTTTTAAGATGTGAGAGTTTTACTAGTGGTATGCCTTAGTACGAACATCTACGTATATTTTAGGTACACAAATACAGTTTTGATGTGAACTTATTGACGCAACGTAACAATCTTGTCAATCCATCAGCTAAGATTGTTATTGTAGTTAATTTTACGTCGCACTAGAGCTGCGCTATGGGCTATTGGCGACGGTCTGGGAAACATCCCTGAGGATGATCCGAAGACATGCCATTACAATTTTGATCCTCTGCAGAGGGGATGGCACCCCCGCTTCGGTAGCCCGAAGACATGCACGTGAAGTCGAGTACTTTACGGTAGAACAGTTTAACGAGGACCAATACCGCACACCCTCGGTCCCTACGCAGATTGATCCAAGTGATCACCCAACCGCACACTGACCGCAACCAGTGATGCTTGACTTCGATGATCTGCTAGAAACCATGTCTTAACGATCAGTTCAGTGCGGGACCCATCACCTAAGAAGTACCTCTAAAACAAACATTTGATGAAACTATTATCGCCGAAATGAACGCAATTCGATAATACAGATTAAATGTTGATCCAAGGGGTCGGAATTTGATGAACGCTTATTTCCTTTTTTGCGTACTTAGTCATCTCTTTAGACAGGAAATTTAAAAGTTTACAAACGCAATCGTAAAACTAATTTTTCCAAGGATAAAAATTTATTTTAAAAAAATGAATATCATATAATTTGTATAATTTGATTTTAATTTATGGGTCGGGATAGCTAAAACTCCCGGTTTAGTAAATGGTGACTGATGCACGTTAAATCTGTTGAGTCGCAAAGTCCTCCATGATCCCATAACAAATCAATACCTCTGAGGGTACTGGATTGGAGACCGATCGTTTTCTGATCCAGGTAAAAATTACGATCTGTGGATGAATAAATGTATGTATGAATGGGTCCGCTCTATAAAACGGATGTGACGTATGGTGTGGCAGAAATTGAATTCTTGGCCATAGATGACGCCTGGAAAATAACAACAGTCGCACCCCTCTATCTAAACAGGCATACGAAAGCAAGCAAGCAATTTTAATTTATAAAATTGAATGAATTTATATTTATTTACATTATAATTTAATTTTGAATTGTCAGGTACACCGATACTTACATGACTTAAAACTATGCAATTTTAACTGAAAAAATCCAAAGTTTGTACAGAATCGGTTCAATAGTTATTGATAAGTTAAATTTTAAAATTACGATTTTTTTTAAACATCACAACTCAGAAACAATTCGGAAATCTTAGACTCAAAATTTTGTATTTTGTCATTAAAAATTACTTGGTTAAAAATTACATAAAAACTTGCATACTTTACAATTACAAAAATTTCGGACCGTTAATAAATAAAATTATTGATAAAAACTGAAAATGTTTTAAATATTGTGTATTATACATAGCATTATCTTTGAATAAACGAATTTTACAATTATATTAAAAAAAAATTATTACATTAAATAGTTTCGCAGATATGTTGAATTCGAAAGAAATGACAGTAACATTGCGGGGACCTTCAACTACCCTATTTCCCAGATACTCTATATTTTGAGGGTCAGAAATTCAAATTAGTCAAGAAAAAAGTGTATGTTTAACCAGAGAAAAGACGTTTTGATTTCATATATTAAACTAGCCTCTACACTAATTAATTAGCATATTTTATTTCATTTTATTTTATAACCGTCGTTGAACAGCCGATCCAATTTCATGGGTTTACGACTACTAATGTTCAACTCCGTAGCCTTGTAATTTTGAACCCAATCCAAAAGACAAGGGAACTCCTGGATCGAGTAGTGGGAGAAATTTGCCTTCGTGGAGGACTTTTTTGATGGAGCTAACCCGCATTTGCGTTACATGGAAAGTAAGACCACAAGAACCTCCCACGGTTAGCCTGGCGGCAAGGGGACTCTAACCCATGATCCATCTATCAATGAGGATATTTCACGTCAGCACTGTGGTCGGTGCAAGCCGGATGCGGTATTCGCATCGACTGGGATTCGAAGCCGGTTCGTTTCATTGGAAGGGAAACGTTCTATCCCCTGAGCCATCGCGGCTCTAATTAGCATATTTAAGGTTAGTTTCTAGAACTGCTGGTCAGACGGTCGAGGGATTAGGGTGCCTGACTGCGAAGCCAATGGCTGCGGGTTTGAAACCCGCTCAGGGCATGAACGTTTCTCCCCGTGTTGTTCGCTATTGTGTGAATGTGGCACATCCTGTAAACGGGTACCTGTGGCAGTGTGACTTAGGTTCACAGGTGCCCACCGGGTAACGTTAAATGAGTAATACTTCCGACATCTTCCTACACGAAGGACGTAAAAGTCAATTACCTGCCATTAGAAAAAAAATTTCTAGAACTATAAGAATTGCATCCTTGTATTTGAAAAAAAAACATGTGACAATCCGAGTATTAGATCAAAAGTTATTAAAGTGGTCCGTTTATTATTTTGCAAACTGTACAGTGAGGGGGAAAAACGAAACACATTGGATAATTTTTGATCCTAATAATGAAATTTTCACGAACTAAGACTCAGTCTTAATGGATCAAGGGTCCCTTGCCTTGAATAAACATACCTTTTCATGGTATATTTAGATTCTTGATCTTCAAATTATGGACGAAAGTTTAGACCTCTTCATATTTATTTTACTTCTTGCTCATTTCGCCATGTCTCTGGAATTATTTAAGCGAATCTAAACATTTTTGCTCAGAATTATAAAATTGGTTTATCCAAAGACAATTCCATGTAAAAATATAATTGTTAATAATTATTTAATTTAATACTAGACGAAAAAATTTTTTGAAAGAAGGTATAAAAATTTATACAATATTTTAAAGAATGCAAAGAAAAAATGCTTTTGTATAAAGTGTGAATCCATTCATTTTTATTTTATTTTTTTACGCATTTCGCCATTTAACGAGAACTTTTTTAAGGGAATCGAAAATTTTTTGAACTGCATTATAAAATTCGTTTATCACAAGATACATAATTCCATGAAAAAAAACTATTAATTATTTAATATTATTAAAATTAAACGTATTATGTATTATACAAAAAAATGTTTAAATTGTAGGTGTAAAAATATTTATATAATTTTAACGAGCGTAATATTATATGATTAAATGCAAAATTTGAATGAAATCGGTCGAATAGTTTCTAAGTTGTATTTTAAAGAAAGTAGTATATTTAAAATTTGATTTCACAAGAACTATCCGACCAATTTCGTTCAAATTTAGTATTTTGCCTCAGGGTTCGTGAAACGATTTTTTTTTTCTTAAATCCACCCTGTTTCTTTATAAAGGTAAAAATCTTTTTACATAATTTAATTTTCTACTATATTGATATAAATACTTTTAGTTTAGATGTAACCAAATGAAAACTTACATTTTTCTTAAAAAATCTTGTCAATTTTGAGTTCAATTACTAATGTGAGTCTGTGTTACTTTAAATAAACATTAATATGCAATTTTATAAAACGTTTATGTATTTTTACGCTTCTGGAAAACTTCACAAAATAAATTGTGTGCAAATTTAACAAAAATCACCAACTTCATGTTACGACAGTTTTTTAAAATTAGCTAAATCAAAGGTTTATTTTACTTATTATTTTGTTAAATAATACATTATTTTTACATTAATCAGAAGTATCTTACTTTTAAGTTTAGTTTAAGAACTTTTTCTGATATTAATGCAAACTAATTTTTATATATCATTATGTTTCTGAATTGTTGAATGTTTATGTTCTCCTGAATTAACTATTGAAACCATACATTTCTTAGATAGCAGTAACCTCCCAGCTCCACAAGGGTCAGGAAACCTAATTCGTCGAAAAAAGGGTATGTTTATTCACAGAAAGTACATTTATGTGTCTGCTTTAATTAATTCGCAACTCAGGATGTTTTTTTCTTTCGATTTTAAGGTTAAAATTTGCCTTCGAATTAGATGTATTCTGTATATTATGAATTATGTGCTACGTTTTAAGAGGACGATATGATGCTAAAAAAATCCTTCATGGAAAATTCTTTTTCACCTACATATACATAAAAGTGTAACAAAATTATTGTATTATTCAAAGTTTTGAGGGCCGACCGGCCTGTGTAGGGAGTCATCAATTTGTGGTAGAAAGATTCACGTGGAAGGCAAGCTCTTTAAGAATTCACATATTTCAAAGTTGTGACATATTTTGCCTACCCAAATATTTTTACATAAAGTTCTTCACGAAATTTTATCACACATTTCTTTTATTTTTTCTAATTGTTGAATTAACTTTTTATAGCAGTAGAATATTTATAACATAACTTTTTTCAAAAATACAATTTAAATCAAAGAAAAAACAAAGTTTGCAAAAATTGACTGTTAAATGAAAAGGACATATCATTATTGGTTCATCGACTCATTAGGTTTGAAGAAAAAGTGACTACTAAGTCACTAGAGCCTACGGGCCACTGGTTACTATCTGAAAATTTAAATTTTAAAGCTAAGCGACAGTTAAATTTTTACAAAACAAAGACTAAGTTTGTAGAAATATTCAGCTTCTGGACTATTTTCACATTGCAAAATTTAATAATTACAAAATAAATATAGGTATAAAGTAACTTAATAGCAATTAAAAACTTTTATGTAATATAATCAATAGGCTAGAAAATGTTGATATTTTTTATTGAGTTTTTCTTTTCTGTTTTAATTACTCCAAAAGTCAACCAAAACCAGTACACACTCTAAAAAATTCTTGCTTTTAATTGTCACTCAGTTTTAAATATTAAATATATTTTATAATAATTTGTAGAACCCTAACTATGACCCACAAAAATATTTTTTTAGAATATTAAATTTAAAATTCAGCACGCTCTTAAAATGTAGTTCATGAAATGAATATTTAACTATTCTTATCAACTTCTTATTTTGTAGAATACTGACTTAAATTTAGTTATCTAGAGTTGAAGGCATTTTATTATATTTGGTGAGATATAAACTAATATCTCTACTTTCAGAAATTCAGTTTGTTCAAAGTGTAGAGAATTATAACTTATTTTATGAATTCTACATACTTGTAGCTTATGCGCAGTAACTAAAACTTATTGATTTTCATAATTTTCTTTGTTTTTCTCTTTTTGAATTTATATATATATATATAATGAAAAGTAATGATACCCTTTATAAACACTGCCTTCTTATCCATAATCCAAGTTTAAGAAAAATTAATTAACTGTTAAAATAATAATTACACACAAAAATTATCAGTGTTTATATACAAAAATTATCTGTGTTTAATTCTGATTGCTATATTACAAATATTTCCTTTCTCAGGATTATACTCAATGGGTTAAAAGTTACTCTTTTTCCAATTGGATATATTAATAAATTTCTCAAGTAAATCCTAAAGTTAAATCCTAAAAGTTAAAACCTAAGTTAAATCCTAAAATTACTTTTTTAATAAATAAAAAAAAAATTTTTTAAAGAATCAAATTCAAATTTAGTTACCATATCATATTACACAATTTGATAAATGTTTACGGTTTTAAGTGAGTGTCCTATCAAAACTCAAAGCGCCCTTTTCTGTGAGGAAGAAGACAACATTAATGCAAAACAATGCTAATATCATATCAATCAATCAAAATATCAAAAAGAAATCGAATAAATGTCAAATTTAATTGAACTTTATTGACTTGAGGCTTTCACAAAACAAAGAGTAGTTATGTTTTAGTTTAATGGTGCCACATTTTCTCCCTTCCTGTAAAAGTTTCATTACCTTTTTCTTTAAAAAAAATTCTTTTTGACCTCACTAGATGGAGCAACCTGTACTACTTGGACAGAATTTTATTGTGTGTGTTTTTTTTTTATTTTAACATTTTTAGATTTATGCAAGGTTCTTGTCATTTTTATGTTTCAAATTTTTAAGAAACTGCTCCTTGTGGTAGTATCTAATAGTTAAATTAAATTATTTGTTTAGTTACATTAAATGACTAGTTAAATTAAATTTAATCATTGTTTAATTTAATTTTTGTAGTTAATAAAATCAAAATCCAGTTAAATAAATCATTGTTTAATTTAATTTTTGTATTTCATATTATTTCAAAAAATAATTTGTTTATTTTTTTCCTCATTGTGTTACAATATTAATACTACCTCAATATACTGATTTTGAAGTGTATATATATTGCAAATTTTGGGTAGTTAAGCTGAAACTAATCAAAAAATTGCCAAATTTATTAATAAAAAAACTACTCTAAATCTATAATAGTAAAATAGCCTGATAAAAGAATAACAAATGCAATAAAATTTATATAAGTCACATTTAAAATCCAAATAGTATATCCAAAATCAGTTTGAATAAAATATTAGATTAGCAACATACAGAAAAATTGTTTAACTTGTAGCAAAATTACAGTAAAAACTGAACTATCTTGAATCACTAAAAATATATAGAAGTATAGCTTGCAAAAAATAAATAGATTAAATTTTAAAAAAATTATGTATATTCAAAATCAGTACACAGATTATAAAAACCAATCTAAAAAATACAGGTGCTGAATTAATAAATTTAGGTGCTTAATACATTTGTATTGAATGTACAGGGTATCTGCTACATTTTAGATTTTCAAATCCATATGACTTTTCATGACTAATTTCAAGAATTTTTCCTGGCTTAACGAAGTTACTATTTTCTCCGACTAAAAACACAAAAATAAATTTAAAAAAAGCATAATAACATTAATTCAAATGATAGATATAACTAAAACTGTTACACTATGCATTTTCATAGATTTTAAATTTTAAAAAAAGAGTAAAGAAAGAGTTGAAGCAGTAAAATAGAGGATAAAAAATAAAAATATAAAAGCAAATAATTTTCTTTTTTTCTGCAGAATTATATTCTAAAGATACTTTACTTCTTCTAAAAGGAAAGAAATACTCCAATGACTCAATGAATAAAAAAAAATTCGCCAATGACTGGCTTGATTCAGCTAGAATTTTAAATTGATAAAATAATTCTGAAATCACAGAAGTTTAAAAGATAATTCACTCTAGAAATGATGTTCTTTTTTTCATTTTTTGAAAGAACACCATAATTTTTAGAGGACAGGATAAAACATTTTATATTTTAATAAAAGACTGTGATAGGGAATTTGTTACAAATACAGATATTCGGAATATCAGAACACCATAAAATGTTGATTTTTGTTTTTAAACTAGAAGAAAGAGTGTTCAAGCAGCTTTCTGGAGAACATATATCAGAACAAAAAAAGGATGAGTAGATTTGTTTGAAGAACAGATAAGAACCATGTAGTCAACTCACTAAGGGGTTAAGGTTACATACCTGCTAACATTCGAGAAATACAATAACAAAGATTTTACTAGGGACATTTTTTAGGCTACCGAGTAAAGTTTTGGTACTTCATGCATAATTATGCAAGTCAAAAAGAGAAATTCATAATCTGAAATATAAATACTAACATTTAGTGAAGTAAAAAATATGTATATAAATCTTAACCTAAAGAAGATTTTTTTTAAACCATTAATAATAACTTAAACTATTAACACTCAACATCAGTACTAGCGATAGCACTATCTGTTGAGGAATTAAAGGAGCATTTTTGCCATCAACAGATATTTTAGCACCAATTTTTTTTTTCTTTTCTTTTTAATTTTTTCAACAAATATGGAGAAAAGTGAGAATATACTGGTAGTCTTAAAATACGAGAGTCTTCGTTAAAAAACAGGATACTTCGCAAGTAAGAGCTTAGCTTTTTACACTATTTCCCTAATTTGGTGAAATTCAAAAGGGCATAGAAAATTTAGAAAAAAAATTTTCCCCTGGTCAACATAGGGAAGTTTTAGAATAGCACTTTGTAACAGTGTTGGATAAATTTGGTTCATTTTAGAGGCCAACATACAAGATGACAGGTAGTTAAGTTAAAGATTTTGCTCCCTTTTATATTAAATAATAAATTCTGTTTTTAAAAATTGAGATCAACTTGCAAGGATGGTCAACTTCATAGGTTTCATTGTATAATATGTAGGCTTATATATTAAATGGATTGAGACGGCGACTAACTAAAAGAAGGAACATTCATATTAAAATACAAATGCTATAAGCTCAAACTATAGTATTATTTACTGATATATTCAACATTTCTATGAAACAGATTTTGTTCATTGGAAAAAGTCATACCACGGAAAGATGTTTCATCAGGAGTTATTATTTTTATTAAATAAATTTTAGCTTATACATTTAATATCAAACTTCTCTTTTATAAATATATAAAGAATTATGGAATGAATGATATTTAAAATAATTAAAGCAACAACAGTTAGACAAGGAAGCCAATATATATCTTTTTTTTTCTGTAGTCATAAGATTACTTTTCTTATGGCAATAGAGACAATTTTATAAGAAAATATTAAAATGCAAAATTAGACAATTAAAATTTAAAAATCACATTTTCTTTTTAAAAAAAAACATTAAAAGGGACTTGGGTACAAGCGATAGTATAATGATTAATGTTAAATGTTGATAAAAGTATTCAAAGGTTTAAATTAAATTTAATTTTAAAAAATTACTCGTTACCACAAAAAATGAAAATCTGGCTAAAAATTACAGCAACAATGCTACTGAAAGAAATGGTTATTCTGAAACTGAAAAAATATAAAACAAAAAAACACCATTAGAAAGTAGGACGTTTTGCAATTTTGAAAAGAAAAGTCATAGAAATCTCAGAAAGTTTGTGGGCATTCCATGTTACACAAGAAACATAACAGTAAAGTTACGGAAATAAATAATCATTCTGAGACAGAAAAGATAAACTTAAAAATAAAACACCTTTAAAAAAGGAGAAAATTTAACTTTTTTTGTGCTTTTCAAAAAGCAAGTCATTATAAATCTCAGAAAATTGATAGTTAGATCATTATCCCATGTTATGTGTGAAACATTAAGATGAGAATATTTTTATTTTTGCATCAAACAAAAGCAGAACAATAAACAATAAATTACTAATAAATAAAATACGTAAAGTGTTAACAAAAATGTGTACACAACTTTGTGTCATATGTGATCTAATAAGCAACAAATGATAAATAAATATTAGATTTTGTACAAACAAATAACGATTTAACAAACTACTTAGTTGCAGTATTAATACTAAATAATCTGTTTTTATGTACTGTACAGCTCAAAGAATGAGCAAAGAAATGTGTTACATTATAAAAACTTGAGCCACATTTCCTGCATGCGTAACAAGGTTTACGGAAATGTTCATTTACGTGTGTCATTAACGAAGTCTTTGAGCAAAATGTTTTGAAACACTTCTCGCAATGAAGAGGCCTTTCTCCCATGTGCACAAATATATGTGTTTGCAAAGATGAAAATGAAATAAAACTTTTACCACAACAAAAACAAACAGTGTTTCTTCCATCACAGGAATAACAGTGTCTCTCCATTATGCAACAGATTGAGGATGTAAACTTGCAGCTAGGACATGAAAATAAAGGCCCAACTTTTATTTTTTGAACTATTCTGCATTGATGTATAATTCCTGAAGTTTGAATGGTCTCTTTGTTAGAGCTGGTAAATACTGAATCTGAAAACAGGAAGAAAAAAACATATTTAGTTTCTTTTATAATAAAAATAACTATATAAAAAAGTTATTTGAAACCTAATAACAGATTTGATTCGTATCTTTGAAAATAAATTTTAAAAAATTTCAGAGATACTGTAGCAAAAAGAAATTAAATCAACATGTTTAACAGATGGCGAAATTTAATAATTTTGTCACCCATTAACTTTTGTGATAGCCTCTTCTCACCAAATTAACAAAATAATGTAGGATGGGCATTAGGGAAGTAAAGCTTAGAATTTGAAGGGTGAAAAATATTGGATCAAAATAATAACGAAATTTAAAAGAATTTAAACTAGGCAAAAAATAACCATATTTCAATCTATATTTAATTCTTGTATAAATTTAGTAATAGTTTTCTAATCGAAATAGCATTTTAAAATTTGAGCATCACTTCAAAAAATATATATTTATCTCCTATAATTAAAAATTTTTAAATTCTTCAACTTATTTTGATTAAATAAAATTAATTAATGAAAATATTTAAGAATGTTTGAAGGCTAGAAAAATGATAATATATAGTATATACAATAATGAGATTCTTTAAAGACTGCCCTTAATGATATGTTTTTAGATTAATTGTCAAAAATGAAGACATAAAATTATATATATCACACATCACAAATTATTACAGTAGACTCCCAATTATTCAAGATAAAGTGGACCATATCCAACTCGGATAACCAAAAAACTAGGTTAAAGCAAAGAATATAAAAAAGGAAAAAAACAGAGTAGGTATAAATGTAATATATTTAACAAATACAAAACCTATATGAGTACACCACATACAATTCATATTATAATTAAAAAGTTACCTAAAAGCACTTAAAAGGCATACTTTACGAGAATTAAAGAGTTTTTACTTATCAAAGTCCTTAATCGTTTTCTGTTTTACATTACTATGGCGCTTTTCTGCAGCAATTTTTTGCCATTTTTTTTAGGAATAACAGGAAGGCTGGTGTCGCCTCTTCTTTTTGTTTTATATATTCGGTAGCACTATCGATAGCTTTCACTCCATCTGTTTGAGAGGTTTTTATATGTTGATTTTCATCGTCACTGTCTTTATCTACGATAGATTCATTTTCATTATTGACGATATTAACGGTCATTTCATCGGTAATTTCATGTTGTCCGTCAGTTTGTTTTCTTGAGTGTTTAGTAGATAAAATTCAGAATATCTTTCAGCCGTAGTTTTAAAAATAAAAAATAAGTAGAACAAAAAATCCATAAAATATTTGACAGTTTAGTTAAAGCGGAAACTCGGATGATCACTACTCTACTGTATTCGAAAGACGAAGAATACTATCAAAATCTAATAACCCCAATTTAGAAAGATGGCTGCACAGAACATCAAAATCTGTTTGACACTAGTTAAAACAGGAGCAAATTTCTATAAATCGTTATTCCAATTCTTCTCTAATTCCTTGTCCAATCAAACAAGTTTTTGTGCTATGTAAACCTTCTTCAATTATGATTTATCTAATTACAATGGCATTTTTTGAGTTTTCCTAGCTTTAACATTGGTTTGTTATCCTTAATATGTATACATCTTGTCCTTATTTTCAACAAGAATTCTATAAATATATATTAAGGGCATTCTTTACAGAACACATTATATGTACCTTAATTAAATGTAACACATATAACAATAATAATTCACAGAAAAATTATACATGCATTAATTTTTATGAGAAATAACATTTATAAAACTAACTAATGTTTTAAAAAAGTAAATAAAAGAAAGTAAACATTTGTGTTAATAAAAAAATATAATAAATTATAAGAAAACTAAATTTAAATAAACTTTTTATGCAAAACAAAAAAATATGCACATGCACAAGAAAAACATAGAAAATAGAAAAATTAAAAGAATACTATACTTTAAAGAATGAGTGAATGTAATTTTTTTAAAAAAAAAAATAGGGATAATTGATTACCTCCTTATGATTAAATACAATTTTAAAGTTAAAAAGATGATATATAAGATTCATAAAACTTGTTAGTAAAAAAAATTTTCTATGACTCTATTCAATAAAAAATACAATTCAGTCTTGTTATTGAGAAATACATCCTGAAAGAAAGAGAAAGAAGTGTTAAAAGGAGAAACAGAAAATTAAAGTTACATAAAATATAGAAAGAAAGAATGAATCAGTTTAAATAAAATAAAGTAGAAAGTCTCATATCCATTCTCCAAAAATTTTTGCACACTTTAACAATGAAGATAAACAAATCGCTTTTCAAAAAGAATCACCTAACTGACAAACTTTGTTTTGATTTATATTGGAAATTTTTTTAATAAAAAATCTACTCTATTCCATTTTTTTTAATATTATTATTTAATAAGTTTGATTCACTTTTCCAATTTGATGCTTTTTTCCTTTATAATGTTATTTCTATCTGAATACCAGGGCTACTTATTTTTCACATCAACTAAAAAAAGGAAGATAAAAATGAAAGAAAAAGAAAGGTCAACTTATTATCTGATTACTTTTATATTTTATCAGTGGTATTTATTGTATCATAATTAACATACTTTATCATATTAAGCACTATTATATTAAAAAATATCACATATTGTCACATCAAGCAATGCCATATTAACTCATAGTAAATGAAATGTCATGTAACCGATGACAAAACATTATTGTGGATATATCCTTAATTTAATTTTATTGAATAATGCACGTTTTGTTCCTTGTTTACTATCAAGACCTATCATACAAGTCCCAACAATTTAGGGTATGAGACTTTCCACTGTTGTAAACAAGCATCATTTTTTAGAAGAAAGTAAAATATTTATAAATTAATGCAAAAAAGAAAGGAAAGAAAGAGCAATTTTTAATTAGGTGTAAAAATTACAAGGAACAAAGAAAATACAAGATGAACAAAAATATCTTTCCACCCTTGATAGGCATTACATTAAAAAAAAAACTTTACATATAGTTTGTCTAAAGTAAGAACTCCTCCAGCCATTTGTCTGGACCCATGGCGGTAACAATGGTAAGGAGGTTCAACCATTTCAAGTAGGGGTGTGGGGTCATTGTTTAGGATAGGTTTTGGCTTGGCTCAGTGAGAAATGGGGAATCTTTTTCTACGGTCTATTATGTTAGCCCTAGAATGAAGTGACACTACCTCCCTGAAATTTCCTCTTCTTGTTTCCATATCAGCAGACGGCTTCAGACTTTGTGACGGGGGCAGTTCTTACCATAGACAAACTGTACTGAAGCTTGTGCATATTTAGTCTCAATCAATAGGAATTTATATCTCAATCAAACTGCAAAAGAGAAAGATGTTAATCAGGGTTTTAAAAACACTTAAGAATCACAGTGTCTACAAATAAAAAGCATGTAGAAAAAAAAAGGATTTTTTGTTCTCCTAAAGTAAAAACAGTTTTTTTTATTCAACATAAAAAAACAACTAACAAGTTGTTAGTACAAGTGCTAGTACTAAAACTTATCTGTCTCACATTAGATATTATAGCACTTCAAAGTTGGAAACATCATTTTAATTCATCTAACCGTGATCGTGTATTGAATCTGAATGCCAGTACATTATGATAAAAATATCAATGTAATAAATTCTGCATGAAAATAAATAATGTAACTTAAAACAGTAAAAACATAAAGAGTAAAAATTTTCTGAGATAAAATTTTAAGTCATCAACAATTTGGATAATGTAAGAAATATAGAAAACAAAAAAACTACATAAGAAAAAAATTAGAAAGGCATAAATTATAAGGTGAAGATAATATAAAAAAACAATTAGAAAGGTTCAAAACAACAAAAGAAAGACAATAAAGATTTTAAACTTTGTTCTCAGTTAAACAATAGTTTCAAAACTATTTTTACCAAAAAATTGGAGAGAATTTTAGAAAAAAAAAATTTTCCTAATTGAAAAGCCAATAAGTTATTATTAGTTAATATTGTGCACTAATTACATAAATTAATATTCTGAATTTTATGAGCGTTCTCTTGCAGTTTATTTAAGATCATTTGAGATTAACAAAACTGTTAGAAAAATATAATTAAATTTTAATGCTTACTTTTTCAAAATAGTATATCAGCATACTAAGAATAAGCAATACATAACAATATATAATTTCTCAATTTAAATTAATGTTACAAGAATAATATTTCAAAATCTCACTAATATAGAAAACGCTGGAAAAAAACAATCTGGAAAAGTATAAAATTTAAAAAGGATAATAATAAAGAAAATTCTAAGATTTTTTTTGATAAGGTTAAGTCATTAGTTTTAAAACTAAGAGATTCTAAATTTTAAAACTAGTAGAGCTATATCTTATAAATTTTCAGAAAAAAAAAATATATATCTCTTCTATCCCTAATTGGAAAGTCAATAAATAATATCTCTATCTTGTACAAATAAACAAAAACTGATATAATAAATTATATAAAGGTTCACTTGCACTAATTTTTATCAAAAAACCCATTCAATATCAGTAGAAAAACACAATTAAAATAAATTTTCAAAATAATTTATCAGCATGATCTCAGAAAGCTACACAAAGCTTTTAAATCTTTTTTTTTCTGCAATACTATAGTAGCATAAAAGAAATGTTTCTGACTTGCTACTGATCAATGGATTCTGAAAGGAATGAAAAATTAAATGTTAGTAAGAGAAAATTATTAGATAAGAAAAAATATAAACTGTAAACAAAATTAATGAACTCAAAAAAAAATAAATGTGAATCAAGAATCATAAAAATTAGGATATATAATATCATTAAAATTATAAAAATAATACAATATAATATTAAAATTAAAAACATTAAAGTGAAATTATAAAATTGATAATATTATGAAACTGAAATGCAAAGTGGGAAAATAATATTAAAATTATAAAATTAAAGTGAAAAAAAATTAACTGGTCTTTAATAAAAAATAAAAAGTGATGTATTATTGTTCTAAAGAAATATCTCACAAATGAAAAAAAACTATGAGCAGAATGTTACAAAGAGTGAAACAAAATTGGTAAAAGTTATCATGAATTATTATAATAACATCTTAACTGATGCCTGTTTTGTTATTACAAATTCTTCAGGTCAAGCATAAAATTTTATCAACAGAAAACAATGCAACAAGGCCTAAAATCTGTTTATGTTGCTATAAGCTTTTCCTTCTGATCAAGTTTTGATAAACCCTGTTGAAAAATGTATACTCAATTAAAATTAGCATTATACTATAATCATTGACATATGCAATGAGATGAAATAAATAGCAATTAACTTAATCTAAACTTAGAGTGTTTCCAGAATAAAAATAACTCAGCATTTCTGAACATAAGTTTTTTTCTATAATTATCATTAAAGGTTTTTCTTAAAAAAAGATATCCAAAAGAAAAAATTTTGCAATTCAAAAGAAGAAATTCCTTAGAAAATGAAACAAAGAAAAATATTTGCTAAAATATTTTTGTAGTTAAAGAAAACGTCGAATAAGGAATGAATGAATGATTGAAATGTATCTTATTATATTAGAAATTAAAATAACACTACATGAGTGAGTAAGAAAAAAAAAGGAATCTTTAGTATCAGTTGTTATAATGAAATAGTTGTTATATTAAGAAGCTGTCTTAAAGATAGGAAATCATACATCATTAAAGACAATGTCAATAATGCTTTCATTTTTTTTTTTCAAATTGGATGTGATACATCAAACATACACTTGAATTTTCCTACATTCAGAAAAACTACTACATAAATTTCTATGTACCTTAACATGTTCTTTTCCATATAATGCATATTAAATACATTCCTTGAGCATAGTTTTGCATAATACATTATGAAGTATTTCATTAAAAGGGTTCAAGAAAAAACCTAATTTTTTTTATCAAAATTAACATGAAGATTTTGAGTATCATATAGTTAGTATTAAAGCTAAATATTGCTAGTGGAAAAATCTGCTTGCTAAACACACGTTATTACACTAAAATCCCTTTACTTTTAGTTCTTAAATAAATAAAAAAACAAATAATTTTACAATAAATGTCTCTTAAATCATATAATTTAAAACCTACATTTCAAAATAAAAAAACCTGACCTATTAGAAAATCTAGTATAATTTATGATAATAAACATTGTATGTTTTCATAATTCGAATTAAAAATGTATTTTTCTCAGCTATTTTTTTTTCAACAGAATTATTTTAACATTATTATTTTAAATCTCCCTCCAAAACAAATACATAAGATTCCTTATTCAAAAATAAATTTAACAACAATATATTGCTTTAAAATTCATAAAAATTATTACTACAGCGATTTATTTTTAAAAGAGGTATATATACTATTAAAATATTAACAAACGTAAGATAATAAACGTATCTGTTATTAAATATATCTGTTATTAAGTATTAACATCAGTGAAAATAAAAATTCTGCTGTTCTAATTCATATTTAGTTTTGTGTGCAAACGCATCCGCTCTCTTATTTCTGTTAATTTACGTACGCATAAAATAGGTTCTACTGCCTTATTTTCTTCTATGCAAGCTAAGAGCAAACAAAAATCGAGTGATTGTAAGCGCTGATTCCGTTCTTACTGCAAAACCATTCTCACTACATCAGTTCATGGACTTCCGTTGATTTAAATGATTTATTGAAATTACATACCTTTGCAGACTTGTGTGCTCAATATAGGCTTATAAGTCATTGTCAAGTAGAAAATACAGATAGAACAATTCAGAGAAAGACATCACAAAGAATACATCCAGGGTTACGGCGGGATTCGAACCCGCTACCTCCACGCTTAACAGAGCGTTTGGACCGGCGATACCGCTTGGCCACTTCCGTTGAGAGATGTTGTTGTTGTAGTTCATTTACGTCGCACTAGAGCTGCTCAATGGGCTATTGGCGACGGTCTGGGAAACATCCCTGAGGATGATCCGAAGACATGCCATCACAATTTTGATCCTCTGCAGAGGGGATGGCACCCCCGCTTCGTTAGCCCGATGACCTGCGCGCGAAGTCGAGCACTTTACGGTTGAACAGTTTAATGAGGACCAATACCGCACACCCTCGGTCCCTACGCAGACTGATCCAAGTGGTCACCCACCCGCGCACTGACCGCAACCAGTGATGCTTGACTTCGGTGATCTGCTGGGAACCGTGTCTTAGCGATCAGTCCACTGCGGGCCTTCATTGACAGAGAAGGCGAAACTGTTGGCAGTTTTTAACTGGAGAATATATTTTACCAATCAGGTTCTCATTCTTTTGTGATGGTCGAACGGTGATGCGGGAGTTCTACTCAGTGAGAATGACCCTTGAATTTTTTTTCTGTCTGTCTTTTGGCGATAGCAACACTCGAATACGCCGTCTGGGGAGAGACCGGTTTCATGCCTTTGGCCCTTTTCCCTACTCTCTCCTCTGCTTTTCGGTTGTATAGGAATGTACTACGATATTTCCCCTTTTCTTAACATTTTTCTTTAATAAAAGTATTTTTTAAAATTTCCATTATGCTTTTCTTTAGAACTATGTTTAACGTAGTTTTCAGCTCCATATAGTTTACCAACTTAAAAGATTTTGATCTATATGAAAATCAAGAGAGAAACTAACGTACTTCCTTCCTCTATGACTCTCCATACGCTAATGGGGAAAGCATGCGAAGTGCTGCTATAGGTAAATAGTTCTGCTTTACTCCACCTGCAGCCCATTTCGATCTCCAACTGAAAGAATATTTACCATTTAAAAAAAGTATATAGTTAGAAATTACTGTAAAAATTTTATTTTCTACTGTATTTAAAAAAGTAAACTTTAGCAGTTTTTTCCTCATTTATCCTCCTAGTTTAAATAAAAGGTTCGAAAATAAGGAATTTTAATTTCTACAATATAATCCTGCATGCCTGTACAGGACAATGATACTGTACTGCGCTATTCTTAATAGTATAGTTATGTTTATAATTTTCTTTATTAATGAACAAAAAACAAAATTTATAGAACAAACGAAAACGAACGCTTGCTGTAGATAACTATAAGTTATCTTATAGGTTATCTACGGCAAAATTATCTAAGTTATCTAACGGACAGGAGTTTTCAGTTTCACCTTGGTTCAATTATCAATGCTTCTAGCAATATTTCAGATGAAATAAAGTCTAGGATACACAAATGAAATGAATTATTTTACTTATACTAATACTTATTCAAGAACAAACTTCTTACTACGGAAATCAGGTCAAAGATCCATAAAATAGACCTAGACAGTAAAGAATGAGAGTAGAACTTAGATTTTAACAACAAAAAACCTGACCTACTAATTTTCGAACGGAAAATTTTGAGAAGAATTTTCAGACCAATAAAAGTAAATAATACACAGTGGAGAGAAGAAGAAATAATAGTAACCTGACAATTTGATTAAACGAAAAAACAAAAATCGTTTTATTAAATCCAGACGTTGAGCACATTGAAAGATTAAATGATTATTGGAAACTTTTGAACTTGAAACCATTAGAAAGACAGAAAAATAGATAGTTTGAAGATACCAGCAAAGATCTAACTATTATGAAGATGAAAAACAGGAAGTCTAAAGCCAAAAATTGAAAAGTCCAGAACGATATTATTCCGGAAGTCAAGCAGGCACTACAGCAAGCTGTAGTGCTTTATTAAAAGAAAGATCTTTATCTGTCATAATTTTATTAAACTGATTTAAATTACAAGCATTAAATTGGAAAAAATAAAGTAGTAACTTACGTGGGGGAAATATCATTTAGTGAATTGCTGCTATCATATTCACTAAACAGAAAAAATTAAAAAACTTTTAAAAAAGATCATTACATTAAACAATTTGTAAGATATTTTGCTTTTTTATAAACACTACGGATCTGGGTCTTAAAGTACAAGCATTTAACATCAGGTCTTAGAAAGGGGAGCCTAAACTTATTTCAATTGAAATTCTAAAGAAAAATAAGAACATGAATAAAACTTTGAATTTAAAACTAAAATTACTGTAATATATACAGGTTAAAACAGTGTTGCAAGTTTTTAGTAAAATATTGAGTTATGTAACGAGATTTAAATACACGGGGAAAAAAATTTCAATACACAAAAGTAAAATATAAAACTAAAAATTCTTTATTTTTGCTGGAAATGATAGTTGTTGGTATTTGTCAAATCGATATAACTTATTCCTGCTCAAAACATAAAGTACTGAAAATTAAAATTTGAAAAAAAAAATTATATAGAATAATAATATAGCATAAACAAGTTAATAAATAAGGGAAATATTAATAAATAAATAAAATTAATTAAATGAATAAATTAAAATTAAAGAAATGGAACCACCGTTAGGTTATTATCATATTCTTAATGTTAATACAAATTCGGAAACCATGAGTCAATTTCACTTCTGTATTTACTTATTTATTTTTATCGTAATCACTCTGAAAACTGCAGATAATCAATAAGAAGTCATTTATTTACATTATCACGTTAATGTGTGAACTAACATATGGAACAGCTGGATCACAAAAAAAAAGGAGTTTGAGAATTTTTTTCTCCTGGTTAAAGGTGCCAAACGCAATATGTTTACTACAATACTCATTTATATTTTAATTCAACACATTATTCAGATCACAAAAGGTAAAATCTTTACTCTTCAAATTTTATCTTTTTATATTTGATTGAAATATTTATTGAAACAATAGCAATTATAACTAACTGTAAACTGTATTCATTACACTAAAATGCCTTATAATTTTGTTATGCCTTGTAATTTTTATGTTATGATTTTGAGAAACATTAATAATGATATCGTAAGGGTATGAGTTATCTCAATTTGTATTATTATTTGAAAAATTTACTTGGTACTGGGCTGTGTTTACTTTCATAAATATTGCCTGTCTCAAGAAACTATACCGTCGTACCAGTTATTAGAGACAGAACAAAACTCCCTTTTTTTCAGCAATAATAAGTATATATATATATATATATATAACATGATATATATATATAACATGATATATATATATATAACATGAGTGCACAATACCTTTTAATAAGGTGCAAGCAGGAAAAATGATTCGTTCAATTAGTTTAAATTAAAATATNTATATACACACAAAAAATTAAAAATTATTAAAATATATTATGCGGACAAAAGATAGCATATTAATATTTAAGCGAGGAAAAAAACAAAAACACTATGGAATTACTATGATAGAGGATAGTTGGATAAAAATAATAAAATCAGTCAAATTCCCAATTAAAATTTGGCATAATCTATCAGGTTTTGATGTTTTCAGTCTCGTATATTTTTCCTGGTTTAAATATTAATTTGCGATATTAATCAATTGGTGTGTATACTCTCCTACTTCAGTTAATCAAGGACTCTAAAAATATTCTTTTATGCAGTCTTTACGGTACACTCTATATAGCCACAACTATGTAATATGCTTTAATAAATTTGATGTTAATAATACGATTACGACTGCTACGTCAGTTGTTATTCAGATTGCTATGCAATCAGTTAATTATATATAGTCAATTATATATAGTCAATTATACATATCCAAATAAGATATAATGAAGTTCTTTTTAAATTTTCCTTTTTTTTATAGGACTTTCAAAGGAAGATTTATGCTCTTTGGATCCAGATTTTGGGGGATGTTCTGATTATACTGAATTGTTTTATTATAATCGATTTACAGGTGAATGCCACGAATTTATTTTTGGAGGATGTCTTGGAAATAAAAACAGTTTTGAATCAAAAGAAGTGTGCCGAGAATATTGTAAAGGTAGAAAATGCAATACAATAATTATATTTTTCACTACAAAAATGTAGTCGTTAAAAATTTAGATAATTACGTTACTCATCAGGAACAACAGATTAAATTTTTAGAAATGCATAATTTTAAAAAATATATATAAGCATATAAAACAAATGAAAGCATGTAAGACAAATATATAACATCTATAAACAAATATAAAAAAAATATAAACAAACAACAACAACAAAAAACAGATATAAACAAATACGTTTATAAAAGCAGTTTAAAATAGAATTTAATAAAATTGCACGCATGATTTAATAACTTCAATAAAATGTATTTATAGAAAGAATACAAACGTCTTCAAAAGACTTCTCAGGCAAACCAGAATTGATGTTTCACTGAAGAAAAGGAAAGAAAATACACAAAAAAAGAAAGAAAGCTTGAAAATGTAGCACTTATTGAATTGAAACATTAGTATGTTATTTGATATGAAGTTACCCAGTACACAGCATTTGCATTGGTGTGTAAGTTTTGGGGTTAAACTACTCCTTCTGAGATAAAATTTAGAAATGCTTACTTAAATTTTTTCTCTCTCTTTTTCGTAAATTCTAGTTTCAGCAACATACTTTTACTCACAATTCAGACCCCCCCTTACATATGCGAAGTGGTTTAGAATTAAAACATAACTATACAAGTTTTAAGTTAACAATAACTGTTACCGGCCACTCAAATGTTTCCCATAAGTCCGGAAAAAAAATTACCGCGTAAAAATCCGCCCATCATCAAAAAGAACCACCATTTACTCATTCCTCTCTCAAAAAAAAAAATTCAACTTCACAAAAAATAATTTTTTTTACTAGTATGTTCCTTCCACCTTCATCCCGCAGTGGACTGATCATTAAGACACTGTTCCCAGCAGATCACCGAAGTCAAGCATCACTGGCTGCCGTCAGTGTGCGGGTGGATGATTACTTGGATCAGTCTGTGTAGGAACTGTGGGTGTGCGGTATTGGTCTTCGTTAAACTATTCTACCGTAAAGTGCTCGACTTCGCGTGCAGGTCGTCGGCCTACCGAAGCGGGGGTGCCATCCCCTCTGCGGCGGATCAAAATTGTGATGGCATGTCTTCGGATCATCCTCAGGGATGTTTCCCAGACCGTCACCACAATAGCCCATTGTGCAGCTCTAGTGCCACGTAAATGAACAGATCAAATCAAATCCTTCCACCTTCACATAAGTTCCTCATTTTAGGATATCACTCACTTATGATGTCATGTTGTTGTTGTTCTTCATTTACGTCGCACTGGAGCTGCAAAATGATTAACGACGGTCCGGGAAACATCTCTGAGGATGATCCAAAGACATGCCATCACAATTTTGATCCTCTGCAGAGGGGATGGTACCCCCTCCTCAGTAGCCCGACGACCTGCACACAAAGTCGAGCACTTTACGGTAAAACAGTTTAACGAGGACCAATACCGCACACCCTCGGTCCCTACACAGACAGATCCAAGTGGTCACCCACCCGCACACTGACAGTAGCCAGTGATGCTTGACTTCGGTGATTTTATTTTATTTTCTTCTCGATTAACAGACCACCTATTTTTCACTCTCTCATTATTTTCGATCGGAGGTGCGTGCCCAGTGCACAGGTACTCCGTTGCCTAAAAGCAACACCACTCGCCCTTGACTTCGGTGATCTGCTGCGGGACCACTGCGGGACCTTACGATGTCGTATTAACGATTGATGATTTGCAAATCAATGAAAGCAATAAGCTAAGCAAATTTACGCTAAGATCTACCAAAGCCTAGATCTACCAGACAGATAACGTTTTCCACACTGCTATCGCATATTAAAGCTTAACCAATTCTATTTCGTGTTTTATGCCAAATGCTTTATTTTAAGAAATACTTTTTATTAAAAATATATATAAGCATTTGTTAATTAAAATTATGTAGATTATTCAAAGCTTAAATTTTTCATGAAGTGAAGAAATGTAAATTTTTAAAACGGCCTAGTGTGATGGATTATACGGGCATATTGTGCCTGTTTTCCTTGGGCCGGGCAAGGCCGACTCAGCCTTTCATCCCTTCAGTGGGTCGATAAAATGAGTACCAAGCATGCTTGGGAACTAACACTGGGGGCTCCGCGTTCGGCTGACCACCTGACCGGAACATATGCTCCTGCACCCCAGAACCCAAGGTCAAGAAAACTGAGATGGGCACAGTCGGCCTTGGCCCTCTTAATGGGCTGTCGCGCCACTGAGTTAGTTAGTATTGTGCCTGTTTGGGGGTACCCAGCCCGAAAATAATTTCATTTGTGTGGTGTGGGCTTTATGCTATAAAAAGACATTCTGAATCGAAAAAATATAAGTCAATTTTTGCAGCTAAAAAAGAAATTCCAACCGGCTTATATTATCTGATCTTCCCTCATCAATGACTATGCTGAGCATTAAAGCTCGTAATTCTTCTCGACTTCTTTACTGATAGCAGTAGGAGAATTGCCTGGCCATAAAGAAATTACCATTGACTTTATTGATGTGGAAATAAATGTACTGATGAAGAATCTCGAACTTATAAAGCGGAAATAATTTGATGCCTAAAAATGATGTACTCTAATATCCAATTTGTACCTGCGAAGACATAGATAAGGTGTTAAATTGTATGCTTCCTTCCTCAACCATGACACACTTTTCACTTAATCCAACTAAAGCAACTTACCTAATCACTGATGCAATAGCATCCTAATNCTGATCCAAGTGGTCACCCACCCGCACACTGACAGTAGCCAGTGATGCTTGACTTCGGTGATCTGTTGGGAGCCGTGTCTTAACGATCAGTCCACTGAGGGACCTTATGATGTCGTATTAACGATTGATGATTTGCAAATCAATGAAAGCAATAAGCTAAGCAAATTTACGCTAAGATCTACCAAAGATTAGATCTATTTCGTGTTTTATGCCAAATGCTTTATTTTAAGAAATACTTGTTTTTAAAAATATATATAAGCATTTGTTAATTAAAATTATGTAGATTATTCAAAGCTTAAATTTTTCATGAAGTGGAGAAATGTAAAATTTTAAAACGGCCTGGTGTGATGGATTATACGGGCTATTGTGCCTGTTTGGGGTACCCAGCCCGAAAATAATTTCATTTGTGCGGTGTGCAGTATGATCCCTGTCAATAGGGCTTTATGCTATAAAAAGACATGGGACATTCTGAATCGAAAAAATATAAGTAAATTTTTGCAGCTAAAAAAAAATTCCAACCGGCTTGTATTATCTGGTCTTCCCTCATCAATGAGTATGCTGAGCATTAAAGCTCGAAATTCTTCTCGACTTCTTTACCGATAGCAGTCAGAGAATTGCCTGGCCATAAAGAAATTACCATTGACTTTATTGATGTGGAATTAAATGTACTGATGAAGAATCTCGAACTTATAAAGCGGAAATAATTTGATGCCTAAAAATGATGTACTCTAATATCCAATTTGTACCTGCGAAGACATAGATAAGGTGTTAAATTGTATGCTTCCTTCCTCAATCATGGCACACTTTTCACTTAATCCAACTAAAGTAACTTACCTAATCACTGATGCAATAGCATCTTAATTCAGGAATGAATTTTTGAATGAGATTAAAAATTCCTTCTATGCTTTAGAATATGATGAAACTACAAACAACGCTAGTTTCAAAGAGCTAGATACTAGAATTCGTTTTTGGTCTGATATAAATAAAGTTTTTTCTCATCATTTGGTGACATTTTTTTTAAGCCATGCAGAAGATGTTAACAGCATCTAAAATCTTCTCTAGATAATGCATGTTTGACTTTTTCAAACTTGTTAATGCTTTCCAGTGATGGATCTAATGTTAACAAAGCCATATTTAATCTAATGAATGAAGAAATAAATTCAATTAGAGGTGTTGGGTTGCTAAATATGGGATTTTGCAACTTACACATGCTACAGAATGCATTTATATAATGTTTTTGAATCTAATATTTCTGATTGAACTATTGCATTATTTCACTATTTTGATGGATGGCCTGCTAGTGAAGATTTTCAAAGTGTTTTGGTTGAAAAACAGATTAAAGACCTTTGCTTTATCAAACATTTAACTTCAAGATGGCTTACTTTAGAATCAGCTATTATTAGAATTTTGGGAAGGAATTGTTCACTACTTTATGAAATATATGTCTCTCAGAGAAAGAGTTTAATGAGCATAATTTTTGTTCTATCATCTTTGTACCATTACTGAAAAAAAAATACTTGAAAATAAAAATATTTGTTAATTACTTAAGATATACTTAGTAGTATTTCATCTAACATACTTGCTGAAAAATATAATTAATATAAATATATTGCTATTATAATAATTAAAAAATAATTGAGTGAATTTTATTTGTAATATTTTAGATTAGTATGGATGGTGTTTTCAATAGAAATGTAAACAATCACGAGCTCGGGACCTACTCTAGTTCCGGTTAAAAAGTTTGCAGCTGCTTACTACATATTATTCTGATAGGCGATGTTTTCAAACGGATAATTTTGCTTTCAATAAAAGAAATAAACTAGATAATTTCGGAGCTCAAATCTGCCGTATTTCATAAGATATTAATGTTATTATGTAATTCTGGGGAGTTTGGAGTGAAAATTTGTTTTAGTTATTTTGTTATTTATTATTAAAAAAGGTGACATGGTTGCTAGATTTTGAATAACTCGCTTTTTTGGCAGTCTTGATTTGGCCGCTTTCCATTTGTTTATTACTGTTTGTTCGTGTTGCAAGCTGTGCACCATCTTACGTTAGTGTTAACACTTTTAGTATAGTAAACAGTATTGTTAGCATTGTAAACATAAGTAATAAGTGATCAAATGCATTGTTTACAAGAATCTCAAAACACAATGATGCCAAATGGCTTTAAAATACAACTGAAATAGTAACCCGGAAATTTAGGCAGTCCCGAGCTTGCAGCGATCCCTAGTGTAGAAAACACCATCCATACTGATTATAAAAATGTATATTTGTTCATAATGGATCAATTCAGCTTTCATAAAGTTGGATCCCATTTTAACAAATGGGTCCCCTTTTCAATTAAAATGGCACCATTTTTTTTTTTTTTAAATTTCAAAAGTGTTGAGGGACCTGCTGTTATATTATTTTATATTGTTTAAATAGATATTTTTGTCTTTTAGGAATGGAAGAAAAAAAAGTTTGTGATAAGAAGCCTGTCCGAGGACCTTGTGAAGGTTTTATCCGTCGGTATTTTTTTAATCAAGAGACTCAAGAATGTGAAGAATTTATTTATGGAGGTTGCAGGGGAAATTCCAACAATTTCCGTACCCTAACGGAATGTAAAGAGTTCTGCACTCATGTATAACAACGGACAGACACATAAATACCATTGAAAGTAGTCTAGGAAAATAAATTATATCTTATATAATTTTTTTTTAATGTTTGTTTGATTCTGTTACTCTTAACCTTCATTAGTTGTTTTTTAAGTTAGCAAATATTTAGCATTTATTATTTTACTTTTCACAGTTCACAAAAATAAAAGATTTTAAATTATGGAATACAAAATTATTTTATTCAAAAGTTTTTGAATTTGCCCTCGGTTTGAATCTGGGACCAAACCAGGATGGCAATGAACAGTATTGATATTTTCTAGGGGTTTTTGGACATTTTAGAGCACAGAGAATTCCATCAAACCGACTTGTTAATGGATGGTGTTTTCAATATAAATGTAAACAACAACCAGCTCTTGGCCTGCTTTACTTGTTAAGAAAGTATACAGCAGCCTACTACAGTTAATTCTTCACAGCGGTATTTTTAAACTGATAATTTTGATTTTAATAAAAGAAATTAATGATATAAATTTTGAGCTCAAATCTGCCATATTTCATAAGATATTAAGTAAATCTACTGAGCTCTGGTGAATTTGTTTTAGTTACTTATAAATGTATTGTTATAAAAGGTGACATAATTGCTAGATTTAGAAAGAACTCGCTTTTTTGACAGTCTTGATTTGACCATTTTTTCTTGTTTATTACTGTTTGTTCTTCTTGTATATCATGCACCATCATGTGGTAGTGTTAGCATATTATTCTAGTATTATTAAGTTCATTTTGCAAATTACCGTTTAGGTTTAAATTTATAAGTTGGTATATTGTTGACAAGGTAAGTAGTGTTTCATAATGATTCTTTTTTTTTAGGTGAGGATTCTTCTGTCTAGAAATTGCAATTCTTCAAATAAAGATTCTTATAAGGATTAATTTTTTAAAAAAAGAAACTAATAAAAAAACACATATACAAGAAATACTGCTCAAGAGAGTCTCAAAACTCAGTGATCACGATGTGAGCCAAATGACTTCGAAATACGCCAGAAACAATAAACCTGAAGTGTAGACTGTAAAGAGTTTGCAATGTATCCTAGTGTAGAAAACACCATCCATAAAATTAATATAAATTCTCTTTCCTATTTTATATTAAACTATAGTGTCTTCTAGACATTATAATAAAACTATTTAGAAACTAGGGGTTAAATTTGAGGAAATATTTGAAATTCTAATTTAGGAAACATTCCCACATTTTGTTCTAGATGTTTGAGCGAATATTTAGAAACTAACTCTTTAAAGACCAGAAGTGATCTGGACTACTTAACCACCCTCCCGGCTCTGTTGAAGCCACTAAAGGGTGCATGGGTAGTCGATTGGGTGGGGATGAGCTGCTTGATAGTGATGTGTAGAAACTCATTGTAAGGAAAAAGGAGTGCAGTTTTCATGCTTTATTTGGGAACGTTTCCCCCTGTGGTTTTAGATAAACAAAATATCCTTTTAGTTTGTCACAGATTTGTTTGTTGTTGGAACTGGACCATTTTATTTACTTTTTAAAAATTCGGGAATTGCAGCCTTTTGTGAATTAATTTTTGAATTTCCAGCGCCCATTAAGACAAATATCTTTTTAATAAAATTGCAATGTGTTTGCTGTTGACTACCAAACATATACTTTTTATATAATTGAAAATACACGCTAATAAATACTGAAAGTACAGAGAGCATTATACAGAACGTTGTGTAATGCTCTCTGTTAATCGCTGATAATAATGTTATGATTAGTTCATAGAAATTTAGATTCTTGAATGAAAAAAAGGGTAATATTTTGATCATTTAATAAACTTTTTATAGGTTTTTTGTTTTAGGTAACGTATAATTTTGAAACATTTTATTTATTTCCATTTTATTCTCCATTATCCTGTTTGGTATTTTTCAGTATTCAATTTTGGCTACAGTGTGCTTTTTATTATTGAATGATAGAGAATAGATAAATATTTTAATATGCATATTTTTAAACTTGAACATAGAAATATGTTTTAAACTTAGTTTTACTTTAGCAAGAGAAAAAAAAAAATTTAAATTATAAGATTCTTATTAAAGTTTTGATTTTAAGCTCAATTATAGAAAACTGAATTTAATTCAATCTAAATACAGAATTAACATTATATAATGCATACATTAAAATGCCTTTTTATATAATTTTAAATACAGAGTATCCACGCACCTGTCCAGTCATGAATTTTGGTACTGAACAAAATTTCTCATGATTTTAATTATTTTTTTTTAAAGTCATGGATGTAGGCCTGCGAAAAATTTTATTTTTGAAATTGAATCCCCCCCCCCCCNCCCATTTCAACATGTTCTGAATATCTGAATTTGTCACAAAATCCCCACTCAGAGTCATATTTTATTAAAATAGAAAATGTTTTTATAATATTATCACTTTAAAAATTATGATGTTCATTCAAAAAATTGAAGAAAAAACATTTCTAGAGCGAAGTATTTTAAACTTCTGTGATTTCAAAATTATTATTAATTATTTTTATTTTATCTATTTAAAATTCTAGCTGAAGCAAGCCAGTCATTGGCAATTTTTTTTTATTCAGAAGTGAGAACAGAGAAATCCGGAGTATTTCTTTCTTTTCTGATGGACAAGAAAAGTATCTTTAGAATATAATTCTTGAGAAAAAAAATATTTGCTCAGCTATTATTTTTTCAGCTATTTTATTACTTCAACTCTTTCTTTACTCTGTTTTATGAATTTAAAATCAATAAATATGAAGATGCAGAGTATAACAGTTTTAGTTATGGAAACTCATGAATTTGAAAAACCCAAAATGTAGCAGATACCCTGTAAAAGTTATAAAAATATTTATCATAAAGGATGTAGCTTCTTTTTTTCTTTTAAAAATTTGTTTCATTGCATTATATTTGCATCGCAATAGCAATTTTGTTCTTATTAGTATTAATTTCTAATTACTTTCAAGCCTTAAATTTGGACGCAATATATCCTGTTAACAAAGTTAATGTTATGTGGTTTTATACTTAAAATGCTTCCAAAATTAAATAAATCAGTTATTAAGAATAATAAATTATATAAAATTATTGTTTATGGGAAATTGCTTTCAGGAAAAGGAGTGTTGTGAATGTTATTTCACTGAAATGTAAACAGTTTTGATAATGCAGTAACTGTATGTAAGTAACTCAATAGGTATGGTCAAACAATATCGTAGATCTTCCTAAATGTAATGGTTGTTCAGATTTCGAATGTAATGTTTTTTGGTAATTTATTGTTATGAAAATAACTTTTTAAATTCGAATACATTTTCTTTAAGAACCAAGTTATATACTCTGATTGTAAACCAGATCTTTTTAATCATTATTTACTTTTTTACTGCTATTACAATTTCCAAATAAGTCCATTGTTTTGTTTATTGACTTAATTTGGTCTTTTATAGTCAAAATACGACAAAGGCAGGTTATTAAATTGACCCCAACAACCCCCTCAAATTCAGCTCAAATTGCAAAACACGTAAGAGTGAAGTGGGAAAAAAGATGTTGCAGACGCTGTGCAAAACTGAAAGTTAAAACCGTCAGTGGTAATTTTGTGAAAAGTACTTGGATGTGCCAGGCTTGTCAAGTAAGCCTCTGCATTGATTGCTTTGGAAAACATCATGATGAGATGAAAAACTAGAAAACAGGTAGTTAAATTTATTTATCCCTTTTAAACATTTAGTATATATAAAGCAGTCATATATTTACGTACTTATTCAAATATAGTTTTTTTAGTAATCTATAATAGAAGGTATATAATTGCATTGTCTAGCATTAATATAATGCATCATTTTATGTTGCAAACATTCAATTAATTATTAATAAATTCTTCTAAAAGACATTCTTTTTAATAAGAGAATAAGTGACAAATAAAGTCATTTATCGAATAGCATTTACAAAATAAAATTTATACTGAATTAGTTTTGTTTGTAGTAAAGTGTAATGAAGATGTGCCATTTTTACTTTTTCTGTTTCTCTTTGACACTAAATCGTAATGGGATAGAAAAAAAATCATAAAAAATATTTTTTATTACTTTTTAATGATTTATTTTAAATTTCAGTTGAAGGCTCTTTACAGAATGGAAAGTCTAATATGATGTTCATCTTCAATTTGTGATACAAAGACAGTTTCTAATCATCTTGATAAAATTGTTATATATTTGTAGATCCATTGAAAATAACTTATATAAAGCAACACTATTTAAGCTTTAAAATTACTCATTATGCATTAATAAACAATGATTTTAAACATTTTATATTTATGAAGTTACATTTGATGAATCAATACAGTTTCTGGAGAATAATAGTATTGAATTTGTTTTACTATGAATTTTTATGCATAAAAATATTTTTATAATAGTTGACAAATTTTGAGTGCTTATCTCACCCTTAAATTTATTTATACTTTATTGAAAAAAATCTCTGAATCCAAAAAATAAAATTTTTTCATTTCATAACTTGATTGCCAGGTAGAAACATATAAAGTAATAAGGAATCAGTAAAATTTTTAACTGTAACATTCCATAATTTTGAATTATTATTACAAAGGATATACAATAAAATATTTTATTTTTGATTGTGAACACCAACATTTTTCATTGTGCCTCACAAGTGTTCGTAATGTTTAATTTATTTTTTATCGTGTATCTCATTCACATAGTTTATTTTATTTTACAAAAGCATTTATTTATTGTACTTATTTTTCGTTTATGAATATTATGAATCAATATGTTTTCTGAACTGACATGCCTAAAGTTTGCGCCCATGAGAAATTTGCAAATATTTGTAATTGTGCCCCACTAAGATTTGAATTGGGGTTCACAAGTGTTCATAATTAATTTTTAGTATGTACCTCACCCACATATTTTAGCTGTCAAAAGCATTTATTTATGCGTATTTTTCATTTATTCATATTTTTCATTATTTCATTTCTTCATTTATACAGATTATGAATGAATTGCATGTATATTTTCTGAAATGACATGCCTAAAGTCCATGAGAAATTTGCAACTATTTTTAATTGTACCTCACTAATATTTTCGTCTGTGCCTCACAAATTTTTTAATGTTTTTCTTAGCATGTACCTCATCCATATAGTTTAGCGGTCAAAAGCATTTATTTTTTCATTTATCAATATAACGAATAAATTATGCATGCTTTCTTTCTTTCTTTTTTTTCTAAACTTCCATGTCTAAAGCTTTATATTATGAGATATTGTATAGTTTTAATAGTGCCTCATCAACATTTTTTATTAAACCGCACAAGCATTCATTATATTTTTATTAGCATGTTCTTCATCCGCAAAGTGTAACTGTTTGATGTTTAGTTATTGACTGCATTTGCGTTTTTGAGGGCATTTATTTTTACATATTTTTTGTTTATTAATATTGAAAATGAATTACGCTTGTATTTTTTGAGCTGATTGTGCCTTACTAATATTTTTAGTAGTGCCTCACCAATATTTGTTTTATTTTTCTTAATTTGCATCTCATTCACACAGCTAAGTTGTCAAAAGCATTTATTTATTTATTTTACCTATTTTTCATTTATCAATATTACGAATAAATACATATGTTTTTTTTTTCTTAACTGCCACATCTAAAGCTTTCTCAGCTGAGATGTTGTAAGTAGTTTTAATAGTGCCTCATCAACATTTTTTATTGTACCTCGCAAGTGTTCATAATGTTTTTCTTGGTATGCACTTCATCCACAAAATATAACATTTTCGACTTACTAAAAACATAATTGTGTGTGAATACAAAGTAAATTTTAATTTTCTTTGTGATGTGACTTATAAAAAAGAATTATATGGAAGTTTTTGGATATCAATTAAGTTATTTTTTTATGTTGTTAATTATTTTCAATGGTGCCGAAAAAGTAAAAGAAAAAAAGGAGATAAAAATATGTATTTCTTTAAATAGCCATTATTAATTATGTATAGATTTTTTTTATTATTTATTTATTACTTTTTTACAGTTATATTGTCAGAATCAATACTCTGGTTTTCTTACAATATTTACTTATTACACTTGACAATAATCACTGTTTGCATTTAAAATGTGAAAATGTCTGTTTTTCTTTCATTTATAGAAGGATTTTCATCAGGAACACTATTTCCCTGATTTTTAGTACACAGTAAGATCATTTCTTAATTTTTCATCATTTCTTAATTCAAACTTATGTTAGAGGTTTGTTAAATAGTAGAGAACTACCATTGTGTAATCATATTCCTTTTCTTTTGGTATTTTGGAGTTAACAGAATAAATGGTGGAAGGTAACCAGCTGATAGTGAAGAAAAAATATGCTAATTTGTGTTATGGATAAAAAGAAACCTGATAGTGTGATACCTTTTCAAATCATTAGGCAGGTGAAAACGAGTCTGAATATAATAAATTGAAGATTTCAAAGGAATCTTCATTCAAAGGTGAGAAAGGTTTAACTGCAACTGAAATTTTTTTTTATTCATGAATAAATGTAGTTTAGAAAAGTTAAAATAAATAAAAATATGCTTGTATGAATTTAAAATGAAGGGATTCTTAAAGAATTTATAATTATGCTTAAGAAAGATGTATACTTTACTTTTACGATGATTATCTTCATATTTAAATGTGAAAAAATTTAAAATAAAATTAAATATTTTTAATTAAGACTCATTTTTAATTAAGACTTTTATATATTAAGACTCAAAAATATTTTATTTTGTTTCCTTCTTATCCAACAAAATTAAAGGAGGACCCCACCCTGAAATGGTAAAATATTAACACTTTCCTTGAATTTTTTTTAAGTAATAGAGACAATGCAGAGACTTCTGGTTTTTCTATGTTATTTAGCTACAATTTAAGTCTATTTTAAAAAAATTTTCTTTTACAAAATAATAAAAAATAAGTTGGTGGCAGCTCCGTGTGTGGCTGGTCATCAAAAAGTAGCACCTCACTGGCCTCATGGATTTAGAAGTCCTGGAAAACGATTTTGTTTAGATTTTCTGAATCATAAAGACATTATCTAAAAAATAGCATAGCCGTTTTTTTGATTTTCGCAAATTTCCAAAGTGGCGGCAACTTTAAAAAAAAGTTTAGTTTTTCATTAAAAAAATATTCATTAAATTACTAATATAAAATCGAAGTATAAAAATATTAAAAAAATCCTATGCTACTTTCTAAAGAATATATTTTTACGTAATTTAAAATAAAGAACAGCTTATTTCGTTGTATAGATCATGAGAAAATTGTTAGGCCAGGTCCAAAAACAGCGTTTTGAGAAAAGCGTGTTTAAAGTTCTGACTTATGGTAGGTGAAAACGTTTAATTTCATATATATAATGGTCGATAAATGAAATGCCTACAGTAAGTTACTATATGCAGTCAACAGAATGGATGAGACAAAAAAAGAATGTCACCTCTCCTAATCCGGCCGAACGGGCCTTTCTACCTGCTTAGCGACGACTCTCTATTTTCCGGTATAACTTCCAAACGAAGTTAGGTACCGAGAAATCATTTTAGACAGATATTAGGAAGGGTACAAAGATTCGAAAAATGCAATAAATTCTTTTTCGAATTTTTGAAATAGTCAGGGTGGGGGAGTCCCCCATTAATAAAATTATGTTATTATAAAAAATATATCACAGCAATTGCAGCCTTCATTAATTCTAATAATAAAATAATTTTTTATAAATTCATAGTTAACAAGGGAAAAATAAAGTTTTTCTGCATATTTTTTTGGTAAAAAAGATTTTACAAAGGAAATTTTTTTTGTCCATCTGAACCCATTTTACTTACAGAACTAAAGTACACCTACAAGACCACTGTAGTGTACTTTCAAATGAAAATAAATAAATACTGAATGAAGACAAGTACAGATAAATTGTAGAAACTTGTATCATAAACAAATGACTTAATGTAGGAGAAAACAGATGTAGTTAAATAAATAACTAAAAAAAAAAATATCTGATAATAAGTCAGACATTTTGAAAGTTATTTCTGTTATTTTTTCCAAGTATTCAATTAAATCAGGAAAATAGTTCAAGTAAATATTTCTCTAATTATTTATGCAAAAAAATTTCCATTATCAAACTTTAATATTATTAGAACTTTATTTGACTCATAAAGCTAAAAAAAAAACGTGATTTCAGTTAATATTAACTCAAAAAATAGTTTTAAAAAATTTTTTTTGTTACTTTGAGAAAACTGACTTTTCAACACATTTTCCAGATAAATTTTTTTTGTATGATATAGCAATTTTTAAAAAATGTGTTATAAGAAAAAATAACCCCAAATTAAAAAAAAAATAATGTATAATAAAAGGGAGATATGAAAAAAATAAAAATCTGATTGTTTACATAATTCCCGCCTTTGAATATTTAACCAGAAACCCGTATAATAAGTGATGTTCAATAGTTTGATTTATTAGTGACATGGGAGTGAACAAAGTGGGTGAGTTCATATGCGATTTTCCTCTTCTGAAAAACGATGGTAAAATTTCCACTGCTTGGGTCGTTAAGAGATCGCGGATACGATTTTTTCGCATGCGAATAAGTACTTTGGTGAAATATTTTTACCCGCTAAAAAGTATCATTTAGGAGAATGTTCTCTTATACTTTTGTAGTACTATTTCCTAAGTCCCGCAGTGGACTGATCGTCAAGACTCAGTGGTTGTGGTCAGTTGGATCAGTCTGCATAGGGAACGAGGGTGTGCGGTTTTGAGCCTCTTAAAACTGTTCTACCGTAAAGTGCTCGACTTCGCTTGCAGGTCGTTGGGCTACCGAAGCGGAGGCACCATCCCCTCTGCAGTGGATCAGACTCTGATGTATCCTAGACCGTCACCAATAGCCTATTGTGTAGCTCTAGTTTGACGTAAATGAACTACAACAAACTTTTTTCTTAAACCAGTTGTTCGAACGTTTAAGCTTTTTAATCTGAACTAGTGGAACACAAGTGGTTCTATCTGCATATGAGTTCCGCACCACTGATGGAGAAAGACAACCTGAGTTGTTAGATCTTTGCTGGAGGTGGCGATTGGAGATACGTGAATCATATGCATCCCCTTAATTCGATCTCAACATACTTCGACTCTCGAGGTAGGTACTTTATTTACGTCGCACTAGAGCTGCACAGTGGGCTGTCGGAGCCTAATGGAAACATCCATGAGAATAATCCGAAGACTTGCCATCGCAATTTTGATCCTCTGCAGAGGGGAAAGCTCCTGCACTTTCGTACCCCAACGACCTGCGAGACAAGTCAAGCACTTTACTGTAGAACAGTTTAACAAGGACCGATACCGTGCACTCTCGGTTCCCCACGAGCCTAGTGACCGCAACCAGTGATGCCTGACTTCGATGTTTTACTGGGAACTGAGTCCTTACGATCAGTTCATTGCAGGATCGTTTCGCCTTTCGAATGTTGCTTTTAAATATTAATAAATTCAAAATAGTTGCATTTCGCATCACTACACACGACAGCGCTAAAGGGACTACCATACCGCATGCGAAAAACTCGTACATGCCAACTTTATTAGTGAGAAAGATAACTATCTGATTAGCGAGTTTTCCGCCTGTAAATATCTTTCAGGTTCTCATCACGTTAATTTTTCAAAGCAGCGCCTTAACGTAGAGACATTTCCCGTGCGAGAGCAAGCGCATGCACTCACTCTTGATGGATAACGGAAGTGCATGAAACATATGCAGCCAGAATGGTGCGTTAACTGGTCATCTGATTTTTCTAACTTCACCTCAGTCCATTAAAGCTAAAACCTTTATAAGATATAAAGTAAACAGATGTAAATTATGTCATTACACCAACTAACCTGTCATCAGCGTCAAAGAGGAACCAAGGAACTATTTGAATAAAATTAACAAATGTTACATAAAAATGACAAACAAGAAAATATTTAATAAATAAATGTAAAAATTCTTACATTGTGTTGATAAATTTTTTATGACTGCTGATCTACTTGTTATGTTGTAGTAAGTCACAATTATTCTTGCAGAAGTTTCAATTTTTTTTTTTTTTTTGAGTGATAAACTGTATGGATAAAAGATGCTACTCTTTGTTTATTATTTCAGTTAAATTAATAAAAATTACTATCAATAAATTTATTGAAGTTTTATTCATTAGTATATATTAGTTGTAATTGTATAAATGTACACCTTTAAAATGAATAGTGAAATATATTATTTAATTGAAAATTAATCTCTAAATTTTAGGGGTAGTTATAAATGTACCTTGCATGTAGTTAAACAAGTCTAGCTCCCACTCATATTCGCAGGGGTATAGAATTATATTAAGACAGACTTCTTTTTTAGATGGGTTCAGAGAGATAGGCACAGTTAGAGGTTTATTCTGAGAGGCTCCTTATAATTAACCCAAATATTATATATAAATATTATTACCAATAAAAATAATATATAACTTAATGTTTAAATATACATTTGGTACATTTTAAACATTAAGTTAACTGTTAGAAACATTATTTTTCTTAAAATATGTTATATTAATTTTACTCAAACTCTTCTGCTTACCAAGAATGCTAATTAAAGTTATATCTATAATTATAAAAGTAACTATACTCAAGATCGCCTATTAAAAATCTAAATTAAGGAAGGGGTATAAAACGGTTAGTTAAAAAGCCTTTATAAAATTCCTTTATGAACATAACCTAGATTCAGTGAGAAATTTTCCATGCACTTATTGAAAATTATTTTAATTAGACTGTCAGAAAAAATGTATTGAACTGTTCATAAATTTTATTTCCTGTTAATAGAATTTTGCAATACCTTTTCAGTTTCTTCAAAAATTGTATGTAGATAATCAATAAAAAGAAATAATCCACAGTTTCTCATATGCATTTTTCTGAAGCACACCCTATGGCTAGCCATTAATTGTTGATGCTATGTCATAGGGGTGGGTGTTCTGAGATTATTCATAAACTTTTTTCATTTTTGGGATTATTATCAATAATCTAATTTTTATTTTAAAAAAAAAATTCTCATGAAATTTTAGAAATGGTCATATATCTTACAATATATATATATATANATAGTTAAAAATATAATTTGCTGTTTATTTACTAAAATTAAACCTATTAAAAGATGCTACTATAATTACCTACATATTTACACATATGACATTGTTATCCATCTAGACAAGTAAGGGGTTGACTCCATTGCATTTTTTTAACCAATCTTTAGGAACAGAAGTTCAATAATTGTTTAAATATTATATAAAGTCTTAAGTAAATAATTACAAAAAAGACAAAACAGTATTTCTTTTTACACTAATCTTTTATAACTGTATGGAAACTTAAGTTTTCTTAGCGAATACTTAGACATTAAAATCAATGCCTCACTTGCCTGGAAAGCAATACTACCCACATTAATATGAGCCAAAATCTGTTCTCTTTCAAATTAAAAATTTAAATAATAGATATATTTATTTGGGTGTGATTACATTCGTTTCAGTGTACAAAATTACAACAGAAATATTATATCACTTACCTAGGTAACAATGAGTATGTTCTGCCCCACCCTCTCAGTTAATTCCAAAATGTGACTAAAGTTCAATTTGGTTGAGGGTGTTAACTTCAATTATTCATTTTGTGCTTAAATTACGCATTTTAAAAGACATTTTGCATTTTTTTAATAATTATTTCTGTATTCTTTTATTGAGGTACACGACTCAAAGGTTAGAGTCGTATTATATGAAAGTTGAATCATTGAATTGATTTTTTTCCCTGTTATATTTTAAGCTTCTTTTTTTGCGAATTTCATGCTTGTCTAGTTTTCGAAAAGGAAGTAAATGATCTGTAAAATTATTTAGGTACTATTTATTAGTATGTATGAACTGAAGTAAATACCTTTGTGGTTCACTGTTGGCACAAGTAGATACAAGTCAAAGTCTATGAAAATAGTCTCTTTTCTAAGATTTTTTGATGGATGATCTTTAATTTTTGATGCAAAGATCCACTGAAACTGATTATGTCTTGATAGTTAGTGCAGAAGTAGTACAACATAAAGTAATGATCAGTGGTATGGTTCACTTATTTTACAAAAAATATTACCACCAAAAAATATTACCACCAATAAAACCAAGAAAAAAGTTTTTCTCAATGAAATGAAAAAGCGTTTATCTAATAGATTTATTTAAAGAATATGTCCTGATAATTTCAACAAAATCAAAAACCTTAAGTATCCACCCCTGCATGACTCTTTAAAAACTGACTCTTAATTTCAACATTTTTCATGTGTAAAATGTTTGAACTCTGTTTATAATTCTATTTCGACGGCCGAGTGGTCAGCGTGCCTGACTGCGAAGCCAATGGCTGCGGGCTCGAATCCCGCTCTAGGCATGGATGTTTCTCTCTCTGTGTGTTGTCTTCTGATGTGTGAATGTATGAATGGCCCACCCTATGAACAGGTATTTGTGGCAGTGTGGCGTGGGTAATGTTGCTCGCCTCCATGACTTTGGTTCACAGGTGCCCATTGGGTAATGATAAATGAGCAACACTTCCGGCATCTTCTAAGGCAAAGAACGAAAGTTCAGTGCCTGCGGTTATTAAAAAAAAAATTATAATTCTATTTCAGATTTGCAGAAAATATTTTAAAGTTTTAATCATCAGTTACTTTGTGTAAATTACAGGTGCACAGCCTGCAGCCCACAAGAGCTTCTAAATGCAAATGTATGATTTTTTCTTTTTTTTTTCTTTTTGAAAAATAAAAAAATTTTGAATACATATTTGAGTCATCAATTTTGACTCCCTCAATTCGCACCAATTCTATTATAAATTTATTTCTCAATTGCTTTTTCCTTTGTAATTGATTTAGAACTCCACATGATTTTCAAAAAACTTAATATTTTTAATACTTTGATACTTTTTAATACGAATCTTAGTTGCATATTCTTTTTATCCTTACAGACAAGATTAAACCACACTTAAATTTTATTGCAATTTTTTGTCTTGCATTTGGTTAATCAATTTTTGAGACTTTTGTTTGGCTTTGTCAGAATCTCCTAGTATATTCACTTGTTTTGTGAATTAATTTTGCATCAATTACAGTTATCAATTTCTACATGATTTTGAAAATCCCAATTTTTTTTATAGCGGTGTTATTCCAGAATACAAAATAAGAATAATCACCAAAAAAGTGACTGAAAAACTACACAAATTTCTGATGGAATCTGCGTAATTTGAGTGCTAAGGTGATGACTCAAATAAGCAATTTAAGGTTCCAATTTTTTTTTTCTTTTCAAAATAGAAAAATATAATAAATCCTTCATCATGTTCAAATGCTGCCAAAAGCTGCTTTTCAACAGCTTGCTGGTTGTGCACCCCTAGATTACAATAAAAAATCAGGAAAAACTAGGAATATATTTTTTTCATGGAACAAAAATACTAGCAAAGTGTTTGATAAACCTTAATTTCTTAAACATTTTTTTTCATTCTAAGTGTTGAACATTAACTCAGTGCTCATACATAGATAATGTATTGACTTTTTAGTAAGATTTCTCTGTATTGCTCAAAACTATATCTTTCTTTTTTCTTATTCTTTAATTTTTACCATTTTACGTTTCTCATTATAAATTTATTTTCCTCTTTATAATTTTGAATTTCATAAATTATGTTTTCTATAATATTTTAACATTTCCATTTTGGTTTTTTAAATATTTTATTAAATTAATCAAATCATAATATCCCATGATCAAAATATTAAAATTTAATATTTTAATTTTTCTTGTAAAAAAAAAAGAAAAAAAGATGCATTCCAGTGTTAATATTTCACGGCAATGTCATAAGTTCAAAAAACACATTTTATTGTAAAACTACTGAAAATTTCTGTGGTTACTACAGAAAAAAAAGATCATTATGGCAGATAAGTAAAAACTTTTAACATGCTTAGCTATTTTTTTTTCATGGATTATGCAGCTATTAGAATTGTGGTTTTTTAATCATGTTTTTTTTTCTTCCTTTTTTTCCAATTTGGATAAAATTAAATTTATGCAAAATAAAATATTCTTTATTTTGTGAGTTAAATTTTTTTTTGTTTTTTTTTTTGTTATTATATTTTGAAATTTTTGTTGAATTGTTTTCCCTTAACAGATAATCATGGATACCAGCAAAACACGGAGCATTAAATCACTTTTGCTACAAGCTTGGAGAGAAAGATGGTCAGATGTTTCATGGGGTATTCGAATCAAAAGTGTTCTTCCACGTGGAGTAAGTGGTGATGTTTATGATTTAGCTGACTGTATTCTTCAACAAGCATTAGTTGGACCAGGATCAAACAATTTATTCATGTCTTATCTCATGCATTCTCTTAGCTCTAGAGTTGTTTCATATGGTGCAGTCTTATCTAGTATAGGCAGATATCAAAGTTTTTATAAGCCATATTGCATTTTGAGTTTACTTGATTTGCTAAGAACATTTCAATCAAGAATAGGCTGTCATGGCAATGAAGAAGAATGCATTGCGTTATGTAAAGCTGTGGTTAGTGTTACTCATTGGTTGTACTCCTGCATTTATCATTCTATAACAGTAGTAATAGCAGGCATGTATGCGGCGGAAGTGATAGGCAGTCAAGGGGTGCTTATTTCTGCCCCAACCGGAAGTTGCTTATTTCTGCCCGTCCNTCCAGAACACATTTCAATTATTGAAAAGTCATATGAAGCTCTTTTTTATTTTAGTAATACCACTTTTATTAAATCTTTACTTTACGTTGGAAAGTATGAAGATCAAGCTATGTATACCCAAATGCTTCAAAAACATAAAGAACTTGAAGAGAAGTTAGCAATAGTTCCAAATACAACAAATGTTTCAAAAGAAGTAATTGAAAGTGCATTGAGTCTAGTTAGCTCAGTTGATAATTTACCAGTTGTTCCATCAGAAAATGTTTCAAAAAACAAACTTCAAACCTTAGCTAGCACTTTAAACATAATGGTTGGAATCGATGCTATTTTAAATCCTGCAAGTGATGCATCAGCATTTGTGAGTCACTTGCTTTTAGTGAAAAAGCTACAGAATTTTAAACTATCACAAGTTTATAGCGAACTTATCCGCGCTTGTTTGATTGGTATAGCCAGTGGCACAGGTTCATTTGAAGATGATTTAAAGTGGTTTGCATTTACATTTTTGAAACTACCGAACATTATTTCTAACATCCAGTCTCTTCAAATTGAAAGTGAAGAAGACTCCTTTGAGAAAAGTTTAGATATGTTACTACATTATTCACCTTTGTTGGATCTCACTGATTTAAAGAGCAATTCTGATACTTTGCAGTATTTAGCACAGGAGTTTTGCAAGGCAAAAATAATGACAGAAGGTCAGGGAATGAGTTTCCTTGGTCGAAGACAAAATGATTCCTTCAAATCAGCAAGTCTCATGTATCAGAATATGGGAGGAGTGAAACTTCCAACTCCTAAACCGAGTCCTCAGTGGGACCAGGCAAATATACCAAGTTCTTTACAAGCAGAACATACTCTTAAAACTATTTTAAAACTGCTAGATTCTGATTACTCAAAGATTCAAGAAGCTCTCCTTGGTGTCCTCTGTCATATATTACCTTTAAGAAAATTTAAACTTATTCTTGCTGCAGCTGCTGCTACTGGGAAATTGCATACTTTTATTACTAAATTAATTGAATGCAATGATTTTAATAAATATTTTGCTACTGAAAATGCTAAAGCTGCCCAGACCCGTGCTTTAACTTTTGATGTCACCTTTCTCTTATTATTTTATATTTCTCAATATTATGGCACTGAAATTGTCCTTGGGCTTTCTACTATAAAAGATTCTTTTTTTGTTCAGTGGATATCAAAGAACCTAGCTGAAGATGGGAAGTTTAAATGTCCGGATCTTGTATTGTCTCGAAGTGACCAAGCAACAGTTGACTTGTTGTTAGCTCAGTTCTTAAACACAGAGCATGATATGAGCCCTCATCAAGTGAAATGGCATGAAGTTTGCCTTAATGCTCCAGCTGCTGCTAGAGAGATACTTATTGCTTGGGAGCATGGAGCATTATCCACAGAAAAAGTTAAATTGGTTTTAGATCACATTAAAAGTCAAATGTGCTGTCTTCCAGTTTGTATTTCAGTTTGGCTTTGCAACTACATCAACGTTCTTCATCATGAAGAACGTCTGAAACCCATGAATATGCTTCAGCATTTCATTGCTCCTCCAGCAGTGGAGTCTGTTACTTCACCTTCTGAGTCCCCATCTGCTAGTGGTAGGCAGACACCTCAACTTCCAGGCAGTGAGCAAAGTAATGCATTTTATTCTGGACGTTGTAGCCTGATGATTGGGATTATAAAAATAATGATGTGGGATCTGCACCCTCCCTTACAGCTAAAATCTAAAATTGCACCTCTCATCCCTCACGGTTTGACAGTTAAAAAACCCTTAGGCAAAATTTTAGATGAAGTTTTTAATGATGTGCACTATCGTGGATGGCTTGACATAAAATCTATTCATTATTTTGAAACATTACTTTGTGTTGGTGGAGCACGTTGGATATGTGATGCTCTTGTTCGTCGTATACTGGGCTATCAATTTCTTCAAGACATCAATAGAGCTGTTGACATGGTAATTGGCATATTTTATCTAGATATTGAACAATGCGCTCTTGCTTTGTTATTGCATGTTCTTCCCTTTTATCTTTATAGTGAAGCTCATCAAGAACAGTTAGCAGAACCCTACGGTAGTGCCTTGTCACGTTTAACTGTCATTACAACATATGCAGCATTGCAATCACGCCAGTGCTCTTCGGGAAATAGTGTTAAAACTGGTTGCAAAAGAAGCCATCGTGAAGTTGACATTGATGACACACGAGATCACACAGAGCACAGTAGGCCCACAAAAATACATAGAAGTAACGCTGAATTGCTCGAGGATACACCATTTGAGCTACAAAATCTTAGTGATGAGCATATGCGCAATGCAGTAGCTAATCCTATCAATAAAGCAATCGCTGATTTGATGCGTACCCTACTAGTGATTGCTTCAGATGCAACAATCAGTGCTAGGTCTTATTTTCCTATTCGATTTTTAGAACAAGTTGTTCTACGTGCTAAAGATCAAGCTTCTCAAATTTTACAGTTTATGCCTTTAGGGCTTGTTGGATTGCTTCTGAAAAAATACCCTGAAGAATTTAGCCCTGAGTTAATTTTGGCAGTCAGTAGCATGCAGAGCCCAAAAGCTCGTAAGGTGGCAGCATTGAGTTTGTGCCAACTCACCATTGCTCAAAACAGGCTCACAACTAAAACTCAATGCTGGTTAGATTTTTAATTTTCGTTTGCTAAAACCAACTGCTCTGGTTTGGTGAAAGTCATGGGAAATTTTTGATTTTTAGAAAAAAAATTTTCTAGATATACAGGGTGTTCCAAAAATTATCTTAACTTCAAAAATTCATAACTTCGAACTTAAACAAGGTATTTCTATTCTGTCTTTTGCATGTATTACTGCAACTAATAAAGTTTTTTTTTTTCAATAGGCTGAAAAGTTTTAAGTGAGGATGTGGACACCACAACAGAANCTCGTAAGGTGGCAGCATTGAGTTTGTGCCAACTCACCATTGCTCAAAACAGGCTCACTACTAAAACTCAATGCTGGTTAGATTTTTAATTTTCGTTTGCTAAAAAACCAACTGCTCTGGTTTGGTGAAAGTCATGGGAAATTTTTGATTTTTAGAAATTTTTTTTTCTAGATATATTTAGAGGTATTTTCTCAATTCATTATATATATGTATATATTTTTTTTTCGTTTTTAAGTTTCACGCAATATTTCTATTTAATGGTAGGTTACTTAAAATATTTACAGAGACTGAAATGTGCATCAAACTCATTTTGTTTAACTTATATATTTTTTTAAAAAAGTATAGTTCAAGTGTCATTATTGTCCGTTGTCTTTATCATACATTTCCGAACTTAAATAATATACTATATTATGAAAGTATCTCTGAGTTGAATTCATACATATTTTCGTATCTTGTTATTGTCTACTTGAATATTTATAATCTATATTCTTAGAACAGTTTGTATATTTTTTTATACACTTTTTTTGTGTGTCTTTTGTACTTCTATGAAAAGTGCCAATAAAACACTTTAGATAACTCTAGTTTAATAAAATATAACTTTAAAGCTATAAAGAACACTTTTATCTTCATAATCTTGATTAATTGCAGTTCCATTTCTTTTAGGTTCAACAAGCATAATTTTACCTTAAAGAACCGTGGTGGTAACCGCAGCCAATCCAGTCCGATTTTTAAGTGTAAACAAAAATATTTTTGGCGCTCCTTTCTTTTATGGATACTAATAATAGGTGTTTACAGAGTAAAATAAATTTTAGTGATAATTTTAAAAATAAATTAAATTCTGCAGTTTTTTTTATTTATTTGTTTTTAATAAAAATGCGGTACAAACTACTTATATAATATACTTTTATTGTAAATTCTATAGAGCAAAAAAAAATTTTTTTTGGTACTTTTAGCAATTTTAGAAGAGCAATCAAAATGTTGGATACCTGTATTATATTTAAATTTTATCTACTTATCAGTTATGCGTGTTAAAAAAAATCACGCAGTTATAAATCTTACCCTTCAAAGTAAAAAATTATTTTATTAAATAATGATCACATTGCATTTCTACATATTTTAAGTAATAAAAACATAAAACCTGATCAAAATATTACAAAAAATTCAAAATAGTTTAAATATATACATATTGAGTTATTCAGATGCCCGTTAGCAGAAATCCTCCAGCTACAGATTGTTTTAGAATCTGAAGATTATTTATCATTTGCGTTTTTTTATCGCTAAAAAGTAAGCAAACAAATGGTGAAAATTTTCTGAGACTACTTTTTAAAACATCTATAATCTTGCTTCTAATAAAAATTTAAAAGATGAATTCTGAGAACACCACAGAGTACGAAAAGTACAGATTTTTTTTCTGTTACTTGATTAGACTTAACTGTATAACAAATTGCTCCATTTTTTTCGGTATTATTGTATAAAATTCAACTTAAACTTGAACAAAAATTAAATCTATAATTTTTCAAGGATATTTTGCAGATTTTACTACATGTTTGTTAGTTTAAGCTGGATTTTATATAATCATTATTTGACTTCGTTGATGTTGTACATAAATTTCGATTTTCGAATATAGTGCTGCAGATTTACACCCTAAATTCTGATACCGGGTTCAGATGTTTCATTCAAAAGTATTTTACTTGATTACGGGAAATCACTGCAGAATATTTAATATAAATAGCAGTACATTTCTATATTCTATTCACTTTTAAAATTATTTTCCTGGCTTTTTTTCCCTTTCCGATTCATTTGTATTTCAAGGATTGTTTTGCACATCAATTGAATTACTTAAATTGTCGAGTAAAAATTATTAAATAAATTTAGATTTCGATCACCCATCATAATTGCCTGACCGTACACCAGCATATTTCCATATATTCTGATTGCTTTGACATTTCCAAAATGCCTGTTCCTGATATTTTGCTTAAAAGTACAAATGATTTTTAGTAATTGTGCATTTAAATTTTGCAAGCTAGATAGCAATAGGTTTCTGAAAATGTGGATATTTACATAATTGATTATAAGAAAAAACGTGTTAAAAATAATTTACAATTTTATGTGACAAAAACAACATTAATTTCTGGTTCACCTAATATGCCACAAAAAAGATTAAATTATTCATTAAGACTTTGAAATCAAAAATTTATTTATATTTAATACTTAAAAGTAAAAACTTGACGCTATGGAAAAATGCAAAATTTTCATTGGATATTAGAAAAACAAACAAATACAGTGATATAATTTTTAATATGTTAATGTTTAAAAAAATTATTTATCTGAAAACCATGGGCATCAATCAATGGAAACTCATCGTCTGATAGCCCAATCATCAAATGGAAACGACTTGTTGCCAAATTGAAACGACTATCGTGCAGATCGAAGAAGAATATTTCGGACATTTTAAAATTATCATTATTTTTATAAAAAATCAGAAGGAAAGTGAAAATAAAAAGATTAAAATGTAATCACTAAATTTAGGAAAGGGAAAAATAAAAAAACAGTATTTTGAATTTTATTTAAAAAATATCTCGTATATATATTTAAGATTATAATTTATCAAGAGGAGGGTTAACGAACAATGTTATAATTTTCATTTTTGTACAAATTTTTAACTGTAATAATGATAAAATAACAAAAGAATAAAACTGAAAGTAAGAAAAATATAGAAACCCATAAAATTTTGAATTCTAAAAATCAACATTAAATTAATGTAATAGCAATATATATTATTTTTTAAAATCTGTTTTGACAAATTTAACGGTTAAAATTATAATATTCTAGACTCATTAAATAATTTTAATTGGAAATATTTTAAATCACAGAAGGAAAAAACATAAAAGAATAGAAAAAGAAGCGAACTAAGATTTAATAATAATAAAAAAAATCACCACTACTCTAACAAGTTCACATTATTTTATATTAATTTAAAGGAAAACCGTATATTTTGAATTTTTTTAAAACTAAAATTGTAGCATTTTAACGAAATCATATAGTGATAAAATAAAAGAAAACAAAATGATTATAAAACATTTAAATAAATGTATTTTGAAAAGTTAAAATTTATAAAATTGTTACTTAAGTGAAGGAATGCAATACATTTTGTAATTTTTTTTAAGATGATGAAGCAAAGAGTAACTTGAATCAGCAATTGCTGATACAATTTTGGAATTTGAAGAACTTATAAAAATTTTAGATGGATGCTTTCCTTAAATGCACTATGCAGTAGAACAGTGGTCTCCAACTGGCGGCCCGGGGGCCGCATCCGGGCCGCGAAGCTTTTATTTGCGGCCCGCGAACTAAAATACATTAGTTGTCATTTTTTTTTGCGAACAATTTTCGCAAAAAATCAGTATGGGTTTAAAATACTTTTCTCGTTAATAAAAACCTAATTTCTTCGTTTCTGTGAAACTTAACATACCAACGGTGCAAAAAAATTTATTTCTCAGACTTTGCATCCAGGAAAATATTTATTCAAATACAAAAATAATAGTGTATGTTGCTCTTTTTTATTTCATTTTTTTGCATTTTGTGAATATAATTTAGCATGCGTGTATCAGAAATTTCCTCGGAGAAATTCTCTGATTTAACTTTTTGAAACCACTCATTTTGGACGAAAATATTTACACACACATTTGTAAATTTAAAATGTAAATATCTATTCTCTGGTGGTTGCAGCAGACAAACCTCAATTTTCTCATTGAACATTTTGTGTGCTAATAAGCAAGTTTTAATACCAACCTTTTTAAAGTTTTATATCTCCATAAATAGATATCTGTTGCACATTAATTGTTTAATACATAGGTGCACATTAAAGTTATTGTAGCCCGAATTTTTTAATATGCAATTAAATATTTTTAAAAATCTACTTATTTTAATTTGTAATTTAATACTATTGTTTTTTACAACTTGGTAAAAATCTGACAGTAATATTTAATGTTCCTTCAAACATAAAAGATTCCTACATAAAATTTTGATTAAGTTGCGGCCCGCCATTTGATTAGTGTTTTTAATTGTGGCCCCCGACCTCATGTAAGTTGGAAACCCCTGCAGTAGAATATTCAAGGAGTGTCTGTTATTCCTCTCTTCTAACAAAGTAATTGTTAATTTTTCTGACAAATCAGGAACCACCTTTCGCCTATTTAATTAATTTATTTTTGCTGAAAATCTAGTGTCAAACGTATTTTGTGAATAGAGCAATGTTGCACCAATTTTCGCTACTTTTAATTTTTCTTTGCAGAAAATCGCCTACCTTCATAAAACAAATTTTTGTGCAGAACATAGTGCGTGGAGAATTTACTAAAGGCAAGTCAATGACTCTCATAAATTCTAAAGGAAACTCAAAAGACTAGTTTCTGTGAGTGACCATCATCTGCTCATACAGATCGTAAATTATCAGGGCAGGATACCAACGGCCCCGATGAAAAGAGATAACTTAATTAATGTTGCATTGTTACCAAGTTTATAAAGTTATTTTGTTGCCAGAGTATTAGATATACATACCTCAATATTTCATTTAAAGAAAATAAGTGCATCTTAACTTTTAATTTTCAACAAGCAAGCAAGAAAAAAAGAAAATCCTTTTAGCAAAGATAAAAAAAAAAAAAAAAAAAAAAAAAAAAAAAAAAAAAAAAAAAAAAAAAAANTTTAAAAAAAAAAAAAAAAAAAAAAAAAAAAAAAAAGACTTTAAAAAAAAATCTAGCCTTGTCTCCTTATTTTTTTTAAAAGAACTGTGGCAGCTGAGGGGGTAAAGCATTCGCCTTCTAATGAGATAAACCGTGTTCGACGTAAAATATTCTCAGTGGTAGATGGATTATAGGTTAGAATCCCCCTGTTGTCAAGCTAAACGTGGGAGGTTTTCGTGATTTTCAACTCCATGTAACGCAAATGCGGGTTAGTTCCATCAAAGAGTCCTCCACGAAAGCGAATTTCTCCCACTACTTGATCCAGGATATTTCTAGTCTTCTGGATTGGTTTCAAAATTACAAGGCTACGAAGTAGTCGTAAACTCAATATCGACTGTTATACGACGAATATAAAATAAAATGTTCTTATAAGAAATTGCAGGCAAGTAAAAAAATTCTTGATTAGTTCAAAATATAATAACATAAGTACTAAAATATTATAAAATAATATAATAAAATACGTATAGTTTAATTAAAGAAATGAAATTGTTTTTCATCTATTTCGCAAAAATTATTATTTTGTAATTACTACTGTTCCTACCTGAAATGCAGTCAAAGGAAACAATAATTACCTAAGTATCTGTACTTACTTTACTATTTGAAAGGCTCAATAATGTGTACAGGTACTCTACATGTAAAAGAAATACTTTTTGTTTCAGTAATTTTAAATACTTTTTATTCATGCCGTGATTCACTTTTACTCCCTCACTTCTTTAACACTGTTTTAAGTAAGTACCTAGTTGACCCAGAATTGTTATTAAATATAACTTTTTTACTTTCCTCATTATTTTGTATGAATTTAGCTCAAAATAAGTGGAAAATATTATATTTAGCGTTTTAATTATTTATGGTTATGAAATACAACTTGATACCATCCTTTTCTGAACTTTAAAATTTTCCAAATATAGCTCACTTTTAAACAATTTTCAAATTTGCAGTAATTTAGAACTGAACTAAGAGAAACATTGAAATGTCTTTAATTACAAAATCAAATATTGATATATTTTTGAATAAGAATGAGTAAAGGATGTGCGCGATTCACTTGTCGTGTAGGGTGAATCACTTCATGCGAAAAATTCGTGTATGCGAAAGAGGGCTTGATTTGTGAAATATATGTAATCGCGAAAAGCTCGCCAATCGGCTCGTTCACCTACCCATGGAACCTTTCAGGAAAGGAACATCCAAAACACATCGAAAAATATTTCTAAGAAATCTTCTTTTTGAAGATAAAATCTAGTGCCTGAGAAATCGCTCTACTAAATTTAATAATCTTATATGAAAGATCTATTTCAACTTTACATTCCATACTTTTTTCTGAATCATATTACTTCAAACATTAAAATATGCAAAAAGTATACAGAAACACATAGTTATACTATTTGGGTTCCACAGGGGACTGATCGTAAAGACACTGTTCCCCACAGAAAACCGAAGTCAAGCATCACTGGCTACGGTCAGTAAGTGGGTGGATGACAACTTTGATTAGCCTGCGAAGGGACCGAGGGTGCACAGTATCGATTCTCGTTAAACTTTTCTTCCGTAAAGTGCTCGACTCCGTGCGCAGGTCGTCGGGCTACCGAAGCAGGGGAACCATCCCTTCTGCAGAGGATTAAAATTGTGATGGCATGTCTTCGGATCATCCATCATCCTCAGAATGTTTTCCAGAGACGGTCGCCAATAGCCCATTGTGCAGCTCTAGTGTGACGTAAGTAAAATACCATACCATTATACTACTTAATTTTGCAAAAAAAAGTTATTTGACAGAAATTTTTATAAAAAAATTTTAAACTAAAAAACGTTAAATAAAGAATGCTTACTATAAAAAAAAAGATTCTAAAAATTCTTCATATATTGAAAAAAAAAGGAAAATAGAAAAGAAAGAAAAAAAAGGAAATAATTAGAATTTGCAATAAGGCACAAATGAAAACCATGAAAAAGTTTTGATAACAAACTAATTGAACTGTAGCAGACAATTATGAGACTCTATCTCAGCAATTATTAGCATTTTCCAATTTATTGTTCTTCATGAAATTAAGTGTTTTGGGCAGCTTAGATTGCTCATAAAACTGTTCTTTATTTTATTTTAATTATTATTTTTATATTTTTTACATGTTTTAAATTAGCACTTAAATTGTTTTTCTTTTTTTTTAATTTTATTTATTTCAAGTATTTGAATTTTAGACCAATATAAAAATAAATTTTTAAGAACACATTAATTTTTTCATTTTAAAATTTACAAATTATAAATCTTGAAAGAAATGTGTTATGATTTTTCTGGCATATAGACAGAACGTTATTATTTATCATAACAATTAATAAAAATCAAATAAAAAAAATAGAGTAGAGATCAGTGATGTCATAGTTCACCCTGACATTCGTTTGATATAGTGATTGATCTTTCTATCTTTATGTCTTTGTTTGAATTTACACAAGTAGGACTGGGCTATAAATCGATATATCGCGACCTATCGATTTAACGCCAGTATCGGCAGGCCGATACAGGACTTTCGTTCTAGGCGATACATCAGAAATCTGATTTAAGCAGTCGAGTAAAGAAGACGAACGATATAGCAATACAAGACACACAAGGATCTTTTACGTTCCGATGCCATCATGAGCTGGGGAAGACGATGTTCGTATCGTTATATTGAAACGGCCTTGATTGATGAGCGGTAGAGTCAGAATCAGTTTTGAGAACATATATCGTGATCTCGCATGTTCGTTTCCGCACCTCTTAATTTTTTTGTTGTCGCGACTTGATATTGTTTTTTGCAGATTATTTTCAGTGGGACTGACTTTGTGATCGCCGTCGTTACCTTGTTCTGAACGTAATCTATTATTGAAAAGAATATATAGAGAAGTGTTTCTTAATTAATTAGGTAAATTTTTTTTTGAAACAAAAATTTATTTTTTATTTTTAAATGTGAAAATTAATTTTGATATTATATGTTTAAGTATTATTTTACATTATTGAATTTATTACAAACGGAAATCTAATTTAAGGGGCCCATAAAGAATTAAATTAAAAAGTAATTAAATTTGTTAGGCTATTTTTTACTTTATTTTAATTTATTAAAAACTTTTTGGATAAAACAATAATATAAAGGGCTTTTATTACTGATTTTAAATTTATAAATCTTAAGTTGTTTTCCTTTTTATAAATAAAATTATAACAAAACTTATTTTTCCTCTTTTGGATTTGGACACGAGTCAAATAACTTTGTTTATTCAAAAAAATTAGTAATGTTTGCGATTGCGACTTCTTTTTTTAAAATCATTTAGCACTTCGTTTTATTAAAGAGTATAATCGTGTTTTTTAATTTTCTTTCAATATTGTCAGTTGAATATATTATCGAATATCATAATTCTCTTGTTTTTATTTTTAAGAAATTAAACCTTACTTTGTTTTTTCGCTCAGAATTCGGTAATTATTCAATTTAACTTAATTATTTATGTGAAATAATAAAGATAAAAAATAGTGTTGTTTTAAAAGTGTTTTTTTTTTTTTTTAATTTGTTTAGCACTTTGTTTTAAGCATACAAATAATTTTTAACGAACTTATTTCTTAAATTTTCTTTCTATATTGTTAGGTAAATATATTGATAAATTTCAATTTTATTATTTTTTTATTATTTATTTTTAAACTAAGAAATCTTTCGTTTTTCGCGCGACCATTTTTAGAAAATATAACATTAATATCTTTCTTAAGCAAAACATATACATCAAAATCATAAATTGATTTAAATCAATCTGAGTATGAAGTTTTGATAGAAATCCGACTTTCTGCTCCTTACAAGTAAATGAATTTCAAAAATACTATATCGCGATGCATCCACAATATCAAATTTCTTATATCGCCCAGTCCTATACACAAGCAAAGGAGAGGATACAAGCATCTATATTCATTGTCTACGAAGTACTTCGATTGGTTTGAAAAGATTATCAAACCAAGCATGCGCGTTAGCAAAAATGCTAAAAATGCCATTCTAGTAAACCTGGCAAAACTTTTAAGCAATAAAGATGAAAACGATTGCGTAATCGACCAATCAAATACCTCTATTTATTAAAAAGTCGGTCAGCCAAGCAACAGATGCTCTGTATTTCGGGGCGAACTCTTACTGAAGGTTAGAAGGGAAATGAAAAGGCTTCCTCTCGTATCCCTTTGGCCAAGATGTAAACAACTCTCATCGCTTTTGTATACTTCTTTCTTGATTCGCTGCAAGTGCAAGTGATTTGGAATTGACTATCTCGCAAGAATGTAGGATAAATGAGAATAAAACTATTTATAAATTTTAAGGAATTGAATGGCAGTGAATAGTTAGGTAATGAGTGACACGTGAAACTAGGGAGTTTTCAATTGGAGATTGATGTTTTCCGAAGCTTTTTCATGAAGTCAGTTGGTTAATAACTAGGTTTTAGCGAGAGTAATGTGACTAAAGAAAAGCCACGTTTAAGTTTCTATTTCGAATTTTTATTATTTTCTGAATATAATTTTTTTTTTTTGTTGGATAATAAGCGAACAT
>NC_092206.1:57422761-57473181 GCF_043381705.1 Parasteatoda tepidariorum | reverse complement strand
TTTCGCTTCTTCAAGAACAGCGTGCACTCCCATCACCTCATCGTCATCATCTTCAGCATCAACAACTCAACTCACAAAAATACACCTTACAGCAAGGGGGATAAAAGCGAGTAGCATAGATCCCCCCCACATCATCATCAACAGTCAACAGTCTACTTCTTTCTTGAAAATTTTTTTTACCGAGATAACTGTATTAAAACTTAATGTCTTACTTAGACCGAAGAAGACATTAATTAACCATATTTGTGTAAATGAAAGTTTTAAAAATGTTGTTTCGATGATAAAAAAATCGATGTGAATGACAAAATATCTTTTTGCTGACAGTTAATAAAATTCATATCGTGCGTGCATAAATTTTTTTTAAAAACATTGTGTTTTCTGTAGGATTCATTGTGTGAAAATTCTCCAAACTATATTCTGTACATTCATTGTGTGAAAATTCTCCAAACTATATTTCTGTACATTCATTGTGTGAAAATTCTCCATGGGTAAAGGAAATATTATTATATAAAGGCAATATCTATCTATGTAGCAACACTAGCACCAAATAGTCTCTGTGCAATGTGCATGGTTGCAACGAAGTTCTAACAGAAAATTATTTTCATACATGGAAATTTAATGTTTGTGTTGATGAGTTTCCAATTGTAGTTCATAATTATTTTTCGTTATTATAAAACATTTTACTTCTGTTCTAAAAATTGAAGGAAAAAAAAGAAGTAGTTTCATTTCATTGCTTTGTGTTCATAATTTGATAATAATTTATTTAGGCAGGCATTGTGATAAATTAATCAAGGAAAAAAGTTTAATTTGGTACAAGTAACACTTTAAACGAACTTTTCATTCAGCACATTATTAAACAGTTATAAGAAGATTAAAATTACTGACTACCGCAGATAATTCAGCTGTGTGTCACTTTCATAAAACATATATGATAAAACATATATTTATACACAAGAAATTTAAATTGTGATTTTCTTGTTCACGCTGAGATAATGTTTTCTGTATTCAATTTGTGCAATTTAATACTCGTAAATAGAATTAAACTTTGTTGACTTTCTCGTATTTATGTTAATGAATAAGAGCTTGCTTTTCTTGTGCATGATAGAACATTGATATAAAAATTTGATATGAAAGTTTTTTTTATATTATTATAGATAATTTCAATCCTTTTAAGTCGGTGAAAGTGAAATTTTTTTTTGATGCCTTTCTTCGTTTATAATGAACTATATTACTGCAGTGTCTTAGTTAATGAAATCAAATTTGATAATTTCATGTTCATAATTGTTATTATCTTGTTAATATCACAAAGTAAAATAATTTAATTTAGTTTTGCATCTTGGTATGTTCAACAAAAGAGAAATATTAAAGTTGGTTGTGAAAAAGAAAAAATTTTAACATCTCAATATAATTTAAATTAATGCTTTCACAGATGCACTTATTAATAAGTCATATTTCTTCAGTATTATATTTTACTTAATTAAAAATTTAGTCAAAGTAAGTTACTTAATACAGCATGTTCTTTTTTGTATTGTATGTTATTAAAGGCCTAACTTAATTCAGAATAAGTATCATCCTGTAAGTAAACCTTATTCTTGTTATTGTAACAAGAGGTTTTCAGGAAAATGTCCGACTCATACTGGTGAGAAGCCTTTTTCTTTTAGTATATGTAAGAAGATATTCTTAATGAAGGATAATTAAAAAAAACTTTGTTTGTTTACTGGGGAAAAACCTTATTCTTGTACTATATGTAAAAAGAGTTTTTTCGGAGAAGAGTAATATGACTAAACATTGTCATGCTGATACTGGTGAGAAACTTTATTCTTGTAGTAGATGTAATAAGAGTTTTTCACTAAAAGGTAGTCTGAAAAGACACAGTCGTATTCATACTGGTGAGAAACCTTATTCTTGTAGTATATGTAATAAGAGCTTTTCACTTAAAAGTAATCTGACCAGTCACAGTCGTGTTCATACTGGTGAGAGGCAGAAGCCTTATTCTTGTAGTATATGTAATAAGAGTTTTTCACTAAAAAGTAATCTGAAAGAACACCATTATATTCATACTGGTGAGAAGCCTTATTCTTGTAGTATATGTAATAAGAGTTTTACACAAAAAGGTAATCTGACACAACACAGTCTTGTTCATACTGGTGAGAAGCCTTATTCTTGTAGTATATGTAATAAAAAATTTTCACTGAAATATAGTCTGACCAGTCACAGTCGTGTTCATACAGGTGAGAAACCTTATTCTTGCAGTATATGTAATAAGAGTTTTTCACTAAAAAGTCATCTCACTAGACACGGTCTTGTTCATACTGGTGAGAAGCTTTTTTCTTGTAGTAAATGTAATAAGAATTTTTCGCTAAAAAGTAGTCTGAAAAAACACAATCGTGTTCATACTGGTGAGAAGCCTTATTCTTGTAGTATTTGTAATAAGAGTTTTTCACAAAAAAGTAGTCTGAAAAAACACTGTCTTGTTCATACTGGTGAGAAGCCTTATTCTTGTAGTATATGTAATCAAAAATTTTCACTAAAAACAAATCTGACCAGACACAGTCGTGTTCATACTGTGAACTACAAGAAACCTTTTTCTTGTAGTATATGTAATAAAAATTTTTCGGAAAGAGTATTTCTGAATGTACACAGTCGTGTGCATACTGGGGAGAAACCTTATTCTTGTACTATATGTAATAAGAGTTTTTCACTTAAAGGTAGTCTGAAAAGACACAGCAGTGTTCACACTGGTGAGAAGCCTTATTCTTGCAGTTTATGTAATAAAAGTTTTTCATTAAAAAGTAATCTGAAAAAACACTGTCTTGTTCATACAGATGAGAAGCCTTATTCTTGCAGTTTTTGTCATAAGAGTTTTTCACAAAAACTGATTCTGAATCAACACAGCCATGTTCATACTGGTGAGAAGCCATATTCTTGTAGTATCTGTAATAAAAAATTTTCACTGAAAAATTATCTGACCAGTCACAGTCTTGTTCATACTGGTGAGAAACCATATTCTTGCAGTATATGTAATAAGAGTTTTTCACGAAAAAGTAATCTCACTAGACACGGTCTTGTTCATACTGGTGAGAAGCTTTTTTCTTGTAGTAAATGTAATAAGAATTTTTCACTGAAAGGTAGTCTGAAAAAACACAATCGTGTTCATACTAGTGATAAGCCTTATTCTTGTAGTATTTGTAATAAGAGTTTTTCACAAAAAAGTAGTCTGAAAAAACACTGTCTTGTTCATACTGGTGAGAAGCCTTATTCTTGTAGTATATGTAATCAAAAATTTTCACAAAAAAATAATCTGACCAGACACAGTCGTGTTCATACTGTGAACTACAAGAAACCTTTTTCTTGTAGTATATGTAATAAAAAATTTTCAGAAAGAGTATTTCTGAATGTACACAGTCGTGTGCATACTGGGGAGAAACCTTATTCTTGTACTATATGTAATAAGAGTTTTTCACTTAAAGGTAGTCTGAAAAGGCACAGCCGTGTTCACACCGGTGAGAAGCCTTATTCTTGCAGTTTATGTAATATAAGTGTTTCATTTAAAAGTAATCTGAAAAAACACTCTTGTTCATACTGATGAGAAGCCTTATTCTTGCAGTTGATGTCAATAGAGTTTTTCACAAAAACTGATTCTGAATCGACACAGTCGTGTTCACACTGGAGAGAAACCTTATTCTCGTAGTTTATGTAATAAGAGTTATTTACAAAAAAGTCATCTCACTAGACACGGTTGTGTTCATACTGGTGAGAAGCCTTATTTTTAGTTGGTTTATGAAACATGTAAAGTATTATAGATTGCTTCATAAAATCAATTTCTTGTTTTTCAAGACAAGTCATTTAAATATTTACTGATCATAAATTTTTTTAATTGCATTTGAACGTTTTTGAGACTATTTTCAACCAAAAATTAGAAGAACGCTCAAGATTACTCACACTCTTACAAAATAATTGTAATTAGTAAATCATAAGTTTTTTTTTAAATTCCAAAAACTATTTAACTAAATAATTAAATTTAATAAGGAAATATGCAAAGGATTTTAATTTGTTATTTTGAAATAGCTGTCCAGTTCATTAAAAAAATTTTTTGTCATGATATCTTAATGTATAAGTGTCTGATATTAATAAGTAGTTCTTTTCTTATAATGGTTCAGCACCTTTTCAATATCTTGTTATAAATATTTCTATTTTTCTATAAACAGTTGAAATAAAATGCACTTTATTTAATTTTATATTTATATTGTGTATTATAACATAATGAATAAAGAAATCAAGTTCAAAAAATTTTTCAAAGAAATTTTATAAAAATTATTATTTTTTCCATATCTTTTACAAAATATATGTATATATTTTTTTTTATAGACAATTAAAATAAAATGCACTTACTTTAAAATTGCATTTGCAAATTTTTTAATGAAATTCTATACATTTGTAAAAGACATTCTTTAAAATTTATTTAATTTCAATTTATTTCCTATTTTTTAAAGCTATTATAATGATGTTCATGTGAAGTGATTTATCCTCACATTTTATGTAAAGCAAGGATGTTCAACTTTTTTGCAATCATGTACCTAATGTTATTTAATATATTTTTTGTTGAGTGTGTAATAAAATATTTTTACAAAATAAATAGCTTTCTAGTTGATCATAGTCGTGTTTATTATGGTGTGATTTACTATTGTACATTATAGAAGGTATAAAAAGTTGAATTCATAAGATTGCCATAGGTAGAGAGTTCTGCTCTGCGCCAACTGCAGTCCATTTCGATCGCCAATTTACCCATCCTGTAATTTTATTTTGATACAAAAAAAAATCTATTTGATTATTTCAAACAGGAATCTTTATCAACAATTGGCGATCGAAATGGGCTACATGTGGCGTTGAGCAGAACTCTCTACCTATGGCAACATTTCACACGCTTTCACCATTAGCGTGTGGAATGTCATAGAAAAAGGAAGTACGTTAGTTTCTGTCTTGATTTTCATATAGATTAAAATCTTTTAAGTTGGAAACTATATGGAACTGAAAACTACATTAAACATAGTTTTAAAAGAAAGCATCATGAAAATTTAAAAAAATATTTCATTATTTATTATATTATTTTTTCTCAAATTATATATATAGATTATCCCTTCATTACCTTTAGATGACATACCACGCATCAAAATTTTGCAATTGTAAGATCTCGATATGAATTTCAATATGTAACTTAAAAGCAGAGTATCTGAATGCTAGTTGAAATTATTCATTCAAAATTAAAAAACTACTTACCCGAAAAACAATTATTAATAATCAGCACAAATGATACTATTTCAAATAATTCGATTATTCTTTATTGATTTTTTCCGAATTATATAGATACAGAAATATATACTATTCTATAAAGAAACAGAATATTTTACAATTGTAGGTAAAAATTATTGGCGATCGAAATGGGCTGCAGGTGGCGTAGAGCAGAACTCTCTACCTATGGCAACACTTCACATGCTTTCCCCATTAGCGTGTGGAAAGTCATAGAGGAAGGAAGGAAGTTAGTTTCTCTCTTGATTTTCTTATAGATTAAAATCTTTTTTAAGTTGGAAAACTATATGGAACTGAAGACTACATTAAACATAATTCTAAAGAAAAGTATCACGGAAACTTTAAAAATTATTTTTATTAAATAAAAAGGAAAAATATTAAGAAAAGGGAAAATATCGTAGTACATTCCTGTACAACTGAAAAGAGGAGGAGAGGGAAGGGCGAAAGGCGTGAAACCGGTCTCTCTCCAGATGGCGTATTCGAGTGTTGCGATCGCCAATTGTGAAATTGTTCTTCAAATGGGCGCGCTTTGCTTCAGAAAGATTTACCAATGCTCTGGGTTGTTTTTTTCAAGCTCTTTAGCCTTTTCATTAATTTTGCTTCTTATTGCTGCTGGAAAAAAATGACGTCGTACTCTATCAATGATTCTGACAGAACTAAATGAAAATTTAATAAATAAAGCCTGAAAATATCTTCCCTGCTAGAGCAAGCGTCTGCCATCGCTGATCGTTGCGATCATATGCAGCGAAAATGGTACGTCCGTCAAGCTTCAAAACTTTGCTTCTGTCGATGGAAGCTAAAACCTTAAGTTAGTTATAATGATAGCGATTGTGAATATAATCAATACCAATCGTTCTAAAGCAAAGTCAGCATCAAAGGAACTTGGAGTGAAATTAACAAATTTTACATGAAAATGACGAAATAAAATAAGGTCCAATAAATAAATCTAAGTATTCTTTTTTTTTTTTAAATTTTAAAATTTTGGTTCATAATTGCTCTTTTACTTGTCTAACATCCTGTTATGTTATAGTAAGTCAATTATTACTGCTGAGTTTTTGATTGTTTTTGGTTTCATTATTTAAAATAACTGATATTAAATACTGATTAACTGATATTAAAATAACTGATTATTAAAACTGTATACTATGTCAAAAGTATGATGCTTTTTGTTTATTATCGTAGTGAATTTAATAATAAAAATCATAATTACATTTATTGTTGATTTATTTATTAGTAGTTTAGTAATAATTGTAAGACCCAACTTTGAAAGGAATAGTGAAAACATGTTATTTAATTGCCAATTAACCGTTAAAGTTTAAGTGTGGTAATAAATGCATGTTTTAAAATATATTTAGTTTAAACTCATATTGCAGGAGTATGATATATATTAATGAACAATTTCATGGTAAGGCCAACATATTAACCTAAATTTTAAAATTTATATTTTTGAGCAAACAATGTATTATATAGAAAGTAAAAATCTGAAGATTTCGAAATGGTTACTTTTAACTAATTAATGTTAGTTTTGAACTTGAAAGTAATGAATATTTTTACCATAAATTAATAATTAATTATATTTACACCCATCACTATTTACGTCCCATGCCAGTGCTTATCTTTTCATTACACGTGTAACCTATTTCCATATGGAAATAAGTGGCATATATATTATGTTATGTATCACATTTTGCTTTTACTTGTAAAAGCAAAATGTACTTGTAAAAGAAATGAAATTTGAATAAAACCATCCAAATATTCTTTTAAGCTAATTTAGACTAATGAATTTCACCTCTGTAACTTTATAAAATCTGCTAAACTGTTCTGTACTTAAAGTTAAGTTATTTATAATATGAACTTTGAAACTTATTTGCTTAATTTTTTTTCAAAGTTAACAACTCAATTTAAATTTTTTTTTAAAACAACTCGATTTCATTAAAAAAAATTCCATTTCAGATCATTAAACTGTTTAAATATTATAATGTTTGAAGTAAGTAAGCACAGGAAAGACATAGCAGTTTTTTTTATACACAAATATTTTATAACTTTTTAACTGTAACTGAAGTTAAGTGTTCTTATTCATTATTTAAAAAAAAAAAAAAAACAGGATCGAGGAAGATGTGGTGTGCATTTTAAATTTTCTTTATCTACTTAGACAAAATTGAACCACACTTAAATTTTATTTTAAAATTATTGTGACACAGTAATTTTGAATTTTGCATTTGGCTAATCACTTTATGATACTTTTGAATGCCACAATCTCCCAGTATATTTCTTGGAGAAAAAGGCGTTAGGTTGCAAACATCTTATAAACTATAAAATCTAATGCCTACTTTGCAAAACTTATTAAATAATACTAAAGTTTATTGAAATGAGAAAATTAGAATTCTAAAATAGACATGAAACTACACTCAACAAATTATACATCACTCTTATAAGAGTCACTTATACTTAGTCATTGGAACAAAACATAACTTTACTAACTAAAAGCAGAGGTACTCCCCCTTCTTCCAAAGATGGAAATGACACATCCTTTCATTGCCACAGTAGAGGGGAAAATCTGCCCAATTATTGTTTACACTTTAGACTTAAATTATTTGTTTACCTTTAGCTAAAGTCTCCAAAAATATCCATGTGTTCTACAAATTGCCTTTCCATCAATTACAGCTACAAATTTCCACACATATTAAAAATAAAAAATTTTTTTATAGCCAAGGGCTCAAACTTTGAAAAATTGAGAAATGTGCCAAATTTTCAAAATGCAAAGATTGTGCAATAAGATTTTTATTTAAAATTTAAAGGACTAATTTTTTTTTTTTTTTTAATTTTTTTTTGCAATGTCGACTTATATTTTTCTCCTTTGAGATTTAGGTTAATTATATAGTTAAGTTCCTATTTTAAGCTAGTTTAAGACTTATTATTTCTCACCATCTCTATTTGTTTTAGTTTTTAGAATATATTGCTTAAAATGTAAATATATTTTATTTCATGTAGAATTTTCTAATATCTCTAGATTTAAAATGTTTTAGTTTTTATTTACTAATAACCATTATTCAATTTACCTGGTGTTTCGCTTGATTTTTAAAAATTTATTTTGAATGTAGACTTATTTCAATAAGTTAAAAAAAATTAAGTTAAATTGTTATTAGTTTTAGTGTATTGAAATGAATCAGCAAAAATCACATTTCATTTGAACTTTCGTTTTTTTACTGTTACAGATTATAATTTTCAATAATTAAATTACAAGCTAACGAGTTCATAATTAAATTGTAAGTGATTTTAAATAATGCTTTTAATTGCTGCTGTTTAATATTATATAGACATTCTAGTCCTTTGAAACTTCAGAACGTATCAAGTCCAACGTTTGAATATAAATAATTGACCTTGCTGTGCAGATAAAATTTAGAAATTTTCCATAGTGTTCCAGATAAATATTGACGTTTCTTCTACTGAGCTTATAGAATTTGCTTAAAGTGCTAATTTTATTTAGAAACAGTGATTAAAGAAAAAAAAATTTCTATATGTGTTTGATACATGCAGATCTGTTGTTTTAAATGGTCTTTAATATTTTGAAAAAAAAAAAAAAAAACTGAAGTTTTAAATGTCTGAGTATCAGCATAAAGTAATTTTATTTGCTATTGACTTATTGAGGTGTTATAACCCATGTAACAAAATCTGCTTTGCATTCAAATCTGCACTGATTGGTTGCCATTAGTCATTGGAATTTTCCTTTGAGTGAAAATGAAAATGCTTTGTTACTTACGGCAACCATAATAAAGGCATTTGTTGGATTGAATAAGGTAAACCAATTATATACTTTAGTCATATAATTGAGAAGTCTCTATTTATGTGGTCAGGTTTTGGTGTCACATAATAAATATGTAATGCAGAAAGCATATTGCCAAATCAAATCTTAAGCTTAGTTTTTTTTTGATAATTTAAGCTGATTAATTGATTCTGGATATTTCAGTTTCTTTCAAACACTGCAATATGGTTTTAAAAACTGCTTTTAATGAAATTGAAATCTTCATTTAGTTAGTTTCTGATTCTGCAAATTTTTTTTTGAATTATGATTTACTTCATTTTTTTTTTCTTCTTAATATTTTCCAAAATTCTTGATTTATTATGCTCCAGGAAAGCTCTAAAATCATCAAAAGATCTGAGATATACTCATAACTTCCACAACTATATTTTTACAAATTTTAGTATTGAAGTAAATTTAAAAAAAAAAAAAAATTCATTCAAATTCTCATTTAATAGCATTATTTCCAATTTTTTCACCTTCATCTTTAAATATATAATTCTTGTAAATGTAATGTATTCATCTTCTATGTCTTCTCTTTAAACGTATTCATAAAATTAGTAGCAGAATTTATGGAATGTATCTGCAGCACTATCTTCATAAATCAAAATTGGTCTGTAACTTTTTGGCAGTCAGACAGTGTATTATTACTATAAAAATTCAGCTTATATATGTAACTAACATATTTGCAATTATGTAACATGTAATCCGACAAATTATTTGCAATTATGTAACATGTTTTCAATTATTATCATAACAAAATTTGCAATTAAAGTCCTTAAACAGCATATAAAAAATTTTGTTGTTTAAATTTAAATTGAATTTTATATAATAATACTAAAAATAATGGAATAAATTCCTAAATAGTTGAGTGTTTCTTAAACTGTGTAATTTAGTAACAGAGAAAAAAATTCTTTACTCTTTATTTTTTGTGGTGGTCCAGCTTTTTAAATTTTACTACAAACAAGTTTAGAGATGTTTTAAAAAAATAGTCACAGCAGTACACATTTGTTTGTGTAGTGTTTCAATTTTAAAAATTATAAAAAGAGAACTTCGATAAAAAATAATCTGCAACGTTCATTGGTGTGCCGGTGGATTTCTGCTACCAAGCTCATTGGATTAAATATACTATATTCATCTTCTCTTCTATATTTATCATTTCTCCATAAAACAAACTTTTAAAACTGATAAAAATTATTAATTTATGAATGTTTTAATAAAAAGGGTCATCTCAATGTGCCACTGAGCAAGGAGATATGCATTATACTCCCTTCTATTTTGAAAAATTAAAACTTATTCATTGCCTCTTGCCAGGGTCATCTGTCTGAAAAATTCTGAGTTAACGCTGAAAGTCTTATATTTTAGTTTATTTCTGTCTTTTTTTTTAAAAAAATCAAATTTTTTATAGGTTAATAGCACATTCTTTTACACTAAAAATTTATTAGTCTTCAATAATTAAAAAAACCACTAGAATATTATATAGTTTTTGATAAAAAAAAAAGTACAAGCATTTTGTTTGTTATATGTGAATGTCTTAATCAACATCTTATTCTTTCTAAGCATTGAATGTTATATCAGTGCCCATACAAAACTTTTCTATTAGCTCTTCAGTTATATTTCCTTATATTCATAACTTTATCGTTTTTTATTTTTTTACCATTTTCCATTTCTTATTAATTTGTTTTTTTTTTCTTCTTTCATAATTTCTAATTTCATCAATTATATTATTTATAATATTTCTATTTTAGTTTTTAAATTGTTTTATTATATTAATTAAATCATATAATGCCATGATCAAAATATTAAAATTTAACATTCTAATTTTTTCATGTATGTATTCATGTGTTAATATTTCTTGATAATGTCTTAAGTTTACGGAACACATTTTGTTGTATAACTACTGAAAATTTTAATGGTTTGAAATAAGGATAATCATGAAAAAGAAGGGAGAACTTTTCCTAAAGAATATACATAGGGGACGAAAGCTAGCTTTGATAGACATAATGCGAACTGGTCCCCCAAGACGTAGTGCAGTTCCTGCGTAAGAAAAAGCACCATTTGGGGGCACAAAAGCAGATGTTTTTAAAACTGGTTTTCTCCCTCTTTTCCTCCAAGTCACTACTGGGGTAAGGGAAGACAGAAGTTTTTTTTATATGTTATAGGTTTGTTCTACATTTTTGCACTTTTTATAAACATGACTGTACTATTAAGTAAGATATTTCTTCCATAATTCATTTATATCATCCATGTTGATGAAATCGGCTAACATATTTTGAGATAAAAAGAAAGAATAAAATAGAGATTAGCAGGTGACAGCATAAGCAAGCATGCATGTAGAGTCGCCCAACAACCAATTCACAAATGGCGTACCTCCTGATTCTCACTTTGCTTCTCACTCTCAGATGCTGGATTTTAGCACTGTTATATCTGAGTATGTTTCTCACCCTATAAGTTCTTCTTCTGGTGTAGCATGCTAAGTGAGGTAAAAGAAAATAATACATTTCTATGTTCTTTACTTTAACCTTACTTAGCATTTTATTTTTTTTAAACATATTATGTAACCACACAATTATGGTTTTTAAACCTTTTTTTCTGTTTTGATTAAATTAATGTAAAATAAAAATTTATTTATTTTGTGAGTTTATTATATTTTTATTATTATATTTTACAATTTAGTTGAATTATTTTCCTTCAACAGGTCATCATGGATACCAGCAAAACACGGAGTATTAAATCACTTTTGCTACAAGCTTGGAGAGAAAGATGGTCTGATGTGTCATGGGGCATTCGAATCAAAAGTGTTCTTCCACGTGGAGTAAGTGGTGACGTTTATGATTTAGCTGACTGTATTCTTCAACAAGCATTAGTTGGACCAGGACCAAACAATTTATTCATGTCATATCTCATGCATTCTCTTAGCTCTAGAGTTGTTTCATATGGTGCAGTCTTATCTAGTATAGGTAGATACCAAAGTTTTTACAAGCCATATTGCATTTTGAGTTTACTCGATTTGCTAAGAACATTTCAATCAAGAATAGGCTGTCATGGCAATGAAGAAGAATGCATTGCTTTATGTAAAGCTGTAGTTAGTGTTACACATTGGTTGTATTCATGTGTTTATCATTCCATAACTAAATTAACTGAATTGAAACAAAGTCCAGAACACATTTCAATTATGGAAAAATCTTATGAAGCTCTTTTTTATTTTAGTAATTCCACTTTTATTAAATCTTTGCTTTATGTTGGAAAGTTTGAAGATCAAGCCATGTATACCCAAATGCTTCAAAAACATAAAGAACTTGAAGAAAAGTTAGCAATAGTTCCAAGTGCAACAAATGTTTCAAAAGAAATAATTGAAGGTGCATTGAGTCTAGTTAGCTCAGTTGATAATTTACCAGTTGTTCCATCAGAAAATGTTTCAAAAAACAAACTTCAAACCTTAGCTAGCACTTTAAACATAATGGTTGGAATCGATGCTATTTTAAATCCTGCAAGTGATGCATCAGCATTTGTGAGTCAATTGCTTTTAGTGAAAAAGCTGCAAAATTTTAAACTATCGCAAGTTTATTGCGAACTTATCCGTGCTTGTTTGATTGGTATAGCCAGTAGCACAGGTTCATTTGAAGATGATTTAAAATGGTTTGCATTTACATTTTTGAAACTACCAAACATTATTTCTAACATCCAGTCCCTTCAAACTGAAAGTGAAGAAGACTCCTTTGAGAAAAGTCTAGATATGTTACTACATTATTCACCTTTGTTGGATCTCACTGATTTAAAGAGCAATTGTGATACTTTACAATATGTAGCACAGGAGTTTTGCAAAGCAAAAATAATGACAGAAAGTCAGGGAATGAGTTTCCTTGGTCGAAGACAAAATGATTCTTTTAAAGCTGCAAATCTCAAAGGTCAGAATATTGGAGGAGTAAAACCTCCAACACCTAAACCGAGTCCTCAGTGGGGCCAGGCAAATATACCACTCACTTTACGAGCAGAACATACTCTTAACACGATTTTGAAGTCACTAGATTCTGATTATTCAAAAATTCAAGAAGCTCTCCTTGGTGTTCTCTGTCATATATTGCCTTTAAGAAATTTTAAATTAATTCTTGCTGCGGCTGCTGCTACTGGGAAATTGCATACTTTTATTACTAAATTAATTGGATATAATGATTATAATAAATATGTTGCTTCTGAAAATGCTAAAGCTGCCCAGACCCGTGCTTTAACTTTTGATGTCACCTTTCTCTTATTATTTTATATTTCTCAGTATTATGGTACTGAAATAGTCCTTGGGCATTCTACGAAAAAAGATTCTTTTTTCGTTCAGTGGATATCAGAGAACCTAGCTGAAGGTGGGAAATTTAAATGTCCGGATCTTGTTTTGTCTCGATGTGACCAACCTACAGTTGACATGTTGTTAGCTCAGTTCTTAAACACAGAGCATGATATGAGCACTCATCAAGTAAAATGGCATGAAGTTTGCCTTAATGCTCCAGCTGCTGCTAGAGAGATACTTATTGCTTGGGAGCATGGAGCATTATCCACAGAAAAAGTTAAAATGGTTTTAGATCACATTAAAAGTCAAATATGCTGTCTTCCTGTTTGTATTTCGGCTTGGCTTTGCAACTACATCAATGTTCTTCATCATGAGGAACGTCTGAAGCCCATGAATATGCTTCAGCATTTTATTGCTCCTCCAGCGGTGGAGTCTGTTACTTCACCTTCTGAGTCCCCCTCTGCTAGTGGTAGGCAAACACCTCAACTGCCAGGCAATGAGCAAAGTAATGCATTTTATTCTGGACGTTGTAGCCTGATGATTGGTATTATAAAAATAATGATGTGGGATCTGCACCCTCCCTTACAGCTAAAATCTAAAATTGCACCTCTCATTCCTCACGGTTTGACGGTTAAAGAACCCTTAGGCAAAATTTTAGATGAAGTTTTTAATGATGTGCACTATCGTGGATGGCTTGACATAAAATCTATTCATTATTTTGACACATTACTTTGTGTTGGTGGAGCACGTTGGCTATGTGATGCTCTTGTTCGTCGTGTACTGGGCTATCAATTTCTTCAAGACATCAATAGAGCTGTTGACATGATAATTGGTATATTTTATTTAGATATTGAACAATGCGCTCTTGCTTTGTTATTGCATGTTCTTCCCTTTTATCTTTATAGTGAAGCTCATCAAGAACAGTTAGCAGAGCCCTACGGTAGTGCCCTGTCACGTTTAACTGTCATTACAACATATGCAGCATTGCAGTCACGCCAGTGCTCTTCAGGAAATCGTGTGAAAACTGGTTGTAAAAGAAGCCATCGTGAAGTTGACATTGATGACACACGAGATCATACAGAGCACAGTAGGCCCACAAAAATACATCGAAGTAATGCTGAATTGCTAGAGGATACACCATTTGAGCTACAAAATCTTAGTGATGAGCATATGCGCAATGCAGTAGCTAATCCTATCAATAAAGCAATCGCTGATTTGATGCGTACCCTACTAGTGATTGCTTCAGATGCAACAATCAGTGCTAGGTCTTATTTTCCTATTCGATTTTTAGAACAAGTTGTTCTATGTGCTAAAGATCAAGCTTCTTCAATTTTACAGTTTATGCCTTTAGGGCTTGTTGGATTGCTTTTGAAAAAATACCCTGAAGAATTTAGCCATGAGTTAATTTTGGCAGTCAGTAGCATGCAGAGCCCAAGAGCTCGTAAAGTAGCAGCATTGAGTTTGTGTCAACTTACCATTGCTCAAAATAGACTCACCACTAAAAATCAGTGTTGGTTAGGTTTTTAATTTGTTTGCTAAAAAACCAACTGTTCTATTTTGATAAAGGTTATAGTACACTTTTTATTTTTGACATTTTTTAAAGATATATTACTGTAACGGTAACTTAAGTTGTGTGAACTTATTAGGTGTAATATAAAATGGACACTTGATTTTGTAAAGTAGCATTGTTGATGCTTCTTAAAAACAGTGAATGTTTTTTCTTCCTTAAATTATCTTAAGATAATTTTAGAAAATTTAAAGATAGTTTTTGAGTATTTTATAATTAATAAATGCAAAATTATGTTTAAGTTTTTTTGAAAATTAATAAAGATCTCTTTTTTTTCAGTAGTAGTTTAATATTGTGCAATCAAATTTATTATACCGTATTAAGTGTTATAAAAATTCAAAGAGTTAGAAGTATTAAAATTTTAAAAAGTTCGTAAATAATAAGAATTTTTGCAAAATTGTCTTTTTTTATTTACATTTTGTTTTATTGGACACAAAGTAGTTCATAGTTTTTATTAAAGATACTTTTTAAGTTTTTATAAAGTTGAAAATTCAAGATTGTGAAGAGATTCTAAAATATTTCTATAAATATACATCAGGGTTGGGTTTTTGACGTCAAAAAGTGGTTTTTGACATGACAAGGGTATAATACTGGTTTAAACCGTCAAAAACCAGTCGAAAACGTCAAAAACTAAAGTTTGCCAAGAAAATATATAAACTTCAAAACTACCAAACAGTTGCCATGCATTATATTGAAATTTAGTTATATTATAGGTAATCAGCAGGTTTTAAAATATTTTTTTATTAAAATTAAGGTAAAATAACAGATTTAAAATCTCAGAAATTTATATTCAAATGCATGTGCAGAAAAATTTTGCACAAAAATTGTTTAAATATTTATATTTTGAAAAAAAAAATTTTTTTTTTTTTAATATTTAAGAAAATTAAAAGTTTATTACCATGCATTTTTGACATATGAGGAACATATAACTAATATTTATATTTATAAGGAGCTTACAAGTTATGTTGAATAAATAAAAACTTGATACAAGTGTATAAAATTTTTTTTTAATGTTAGACCGAATATCTTTATTATCCAGTATGTTAATTTGAATTTAAAAGTAGTTATATTTATGAATAATGATAAATATAATTCATATTGTTTATTATATTTATTTATAATTATTACACTTATCATTTTAAAACAATTTTTATCTCTTAATTTTTTTTTCTCCACTTGTATTAAGAATACAAATAATGCATATCTTGAAAGCAAGAAGTAATTATTCAACAGCTGAATATTTAGATATTCAACAAAACTATATAGTATTCAGCAAAATGAAATTCACAAGTATTTGGATAAACTAAATTTTCAGCATAGTAAATGAATAGGCTGAATATACTGTAAATCGACACTAACTACTCTGTGTATTTAACAGAAAGCACTTAAATTTGTATTGTCTTATGTTAAAAAGATTATTAAGAAGATTTAAAAGAATATTAAAAAGATTTTTCTTTAAAAGATGTCTAATGTACAAAACTGCTAATGTTTATCTTTAAAAATGTCTAATTTTTAGTATAATCTATACTATACACTAAATTTGGTTATAAATAAATTTCTTAATAATATCACTGCAGATTTTCAATAACACATGAAAATGAATACATAATATTACAAAAGATGTGAGCTTTCAAAAGTACAAGATTTTGGTTACTATTCAAAATATAAGTGTTTCTTCAAAATTTAAAATTTATTTTTTCTAGAACATATTTAGAAACACTATCCTTTATAAAAAATATATAAATTTTATGTATTAATTAAATTTCACATATAAATATAGATTTTTGACAGTGAGGTTTTTGACGTGACGGTTTAAACCGTCAAAAACTGTCACATGTCAAAACCTGCCAACCCTGATATACATGTTATGCTTGCTAGAGCAATTGCAAATACTTAAAAACGTCTTGTATAAAATTACTGAACAAATATGTTGGGAAAGAATGCCAAAAACTGAAAGTGGCCAACAACACCACATAATGTATTTTAAAGATTTATTTATTATTATATTGATCATTAAGTTACATATATGAATATGAACTGGATTTATAACTTATTATTTCATATTGTGCACAGTAGTTCTTTTCTAAATCTCTTATTATTTTGATAAGTCTCTGTAATGAATAAGCAAATGGTAGGATTGAATCTTTATATTATTGTATTTAATGAACTGACTCTTAATACCAACAATGATTTATTTTTATCATTTTATTGTAAATTTGTATAACTGAAAGATATACATTCTGTTGTTAACCAAAAGTTTTTCTACGTGTTCGTTAATGTATTCGCTTTTTAAAACTGATTAAGGAATTTCATTGTTTTATTTATTTATAATTTTCCTTGACATGCTTTAAATAAATTTGAAATAAATCATAGATCTTTCTTTGTATTACAAAAAGTTATCACAGCTCCTTATTCCTAGATGAATCCTCATTTAAATCTCGATTTTATCATCCTCATTCATTTTCATCGCAAATCTAAATTATTTTTGAATGGTTATTTTGGTATTGATCTTATTGCTACACATTATTATGTGGTTCTGAAAGTCCCAATTTTTTAATGCATTATTATTATACCATTCGAATCATGCAATAAATGATCTTTTTAAAGTTCATCAATCGCTTTTCGACAATTTTTCACTTGGGGATTAAAATAATTACTTTTTAGTGCGCATTAATTGTGTCAATTATATTGCAAAAACAAATGTCTTTTTTTAATTTTTTTATGGTTTTTCAGCAGTTATTGCTATGTTTTTCCATATGGTTTTGAAAATCATGATATTTAAATACAATATTAATGCAACTCACAAAATTCGAAAAGTGGAAAAATGCATTCATTTTTAACTGTTTATTATTTGTAGTTTGTTTACAAATTCCTTTTAGCTTTATTTAAAAATATTAAGACTTATAATTTACTTAACATACATGTCTAACATTAAGTACTGAGTTTTGATCTTAATTTGCATTACAATGGTTTTGTTTGAATTTTTATTATTTTAAACCCTATATACTTTCTTTAATTAACATATTTGATTTCTATTTATTTTACTAAACAGAATATTTATTTTTAAATTTATTTCTGTGAACTTTAAAGCTTTTTACTTTTCTCCATTTGTTTTCATTTATTTTGATTAATCTATATTTTTAAGGGAATATATTAAGGAAAAAAAAACTAATTGTTTTGCATTATTTAATTTTAATTGAGGTTTAATGTTTAGGATCAATTTTTTTGAAATGTATTACTAAGTTAATTGATAAAAATAATTAATGGTCTAGAACACTGATATTCATATTAAAAACTACTATAATTGCCTTTGTCTGTCTAAATACTTGGTCTGTCTAAATACTCAAAATGCTGTGTAACCCCTAGATTAGAAAATATTTTCATAAAAATATGAGAATATTTTGGAATGATATTCTGAATTTTCTGCATTTTATTGATAAACAAATTCACTAACTATTATATAATAACTATATATTTTTCTTACAACATAGAAGTCTCATAAGTAATGAAAGACATTCTGAAAATTGTGAGAAATTACTTTATTTTATATGTCCAAGATTTTTGGATTTATTAAAAGTGCATTAAGGTTATTTCCCAAAGTGAGCTACACTACAGCATTAATACAGTTTTTAATTCCAAGAACAAGTCTTATATGGCTATCCTTATATTCTTTTCAAGAATGTACAATTTATCAAATAATAAATCCGTAGGTAGTATATCTATTTAGTAATAAGTAAAATATTGTTATTTTGGAAAAATTATATCAAACTTTATTGTTTATGTTTTCTCAAAACAGCAATGTTTGCTGACAGCTGATTGGTTTTTCTTAGTTATTCCAGTTATCACCAATGAAGAAATGATTATTATAAAATTTAAATTATCAAAGATTATTTGCAATGGTTTAAGAAGTTTTGTGATGTAAAAAAAAAAAAAATATTTATCCATAGTAAAAATAAAATAGAAAAGGTATTTGTAAAATTGATTATAAAACTATTATAAAAACTATAATTGTAGACTTTTTCAATATAGTATGATATTCACAAATACCGATATCGATACAAATTAACCTAGAATCTCAAAGTTAAAGGAAAAATTTTGAGAGGAGAACAATAACAAAAAAAAGTTATTTTTAAAATTTAATTATTCAAAATTTAAATTTTTTAAAAGATAGTATTTTTCTCTTCCCTATAAGGTAGAAAAAAATAAAATATAAGAAAGACACAAAGCAAGACTTAGAAACTCATTCTATGCCATTTCTTGTCAAGCAGAGTTTTTCTATATTTTAATATAAGGGGATAAAATGGATTTTTTTAAATTAAATTCTAAGCTCTCAAAATTTTATGTCAAGCAAAGAGTTAATAAAAAACAATTTAAAATTTACTACCAAAAAATTGCATATGTTATTATTTTGTTTAATATTTAGTTGAAAAGACTGAACTTCATCAATCATTAGAAATATATTGATTGGTTTTATATTTTGCTTCTCTTGAAAAAGCTTTTAGTTTAAAATGATTGATTAGCTTCAGATTGATTGACTCTGCATTTGCTGATATTTTAGAAAAGCACTTCTGATGGCAAGTTAATAGTTGATGACAAAATTATAATTTTCAACGACAATTATATAAGTTGTGTAACAGTTAAATGACTTTTAAAAAAAAAATGATGTTCTTTGTACTCCAAGTTAAATAACAAAGCATTGTTCATATCTTTTATAGAAGCCTACAAATTGAAATAAATACTCCAGTTTTTATATGTTGATTAATTCTCGTAACTACTAGAAATTTTTTACCATTTTTTGAAATCTTTAGCTCTGTTCATACCGAACAACAATAATCCAAACAGAAATAGACAGAGAAAATATTTCAGCAATTCTCTGTAAAAAATAAACTGCTTTTGATATTTCAATTATTTTAATTTCTACGGAAGAACATAGGTAAAACTATTTAAGGGAATGCAAATAAATATGTAGAGTGCATGGTGTTTATTTTTATTTGAGTGTCAGTAAGTTATTCATTTTTATCTTATGTATAAGATTTTTCAAGGTTATTTCTCTTTGATAAAATAAAGATTTTATGTTGATTGTCCCCATAAAAATTTAAACATTATTAAAGTATGACCAAATTATGACATTTGATTAAAGTATAAACCAAATTACAGATTTTAACAAAGATTTAATAGATTGCCATTCAGTATGCCTATATTTCATTTATAATAAGAATTTATTTATTTTTTTAGTTTGCTCAATTGTCTTCACATCTTTATCAACTTGGTATTATTAAAAAAATACTAATCATATAAATGCTTTTGATTAGTTTCAGGATTGGCAAAATTCATGATTTTTTTAAAAATGAATTATGAGTTAATAGTATTATTATAAAATGTATTAACAGTATTATTTAAAAACAACAATACCAATAAAATAGTTGATATTTCTAACTGAAATGTTTCAAAAATTATTTTAACTATTACAAACTAATCGCTGAATAAATAAAATCATGGTTATTTTTGTTCAAGCAAAAAGATTTTAAAGTCAGGAAGACAATTTAACAGATATCTAATAAAGAATAAAATAATTTATATCAGAATACATTAAAGAGAAAAAAATATTGTAAGTTTCTCTATATTTAATTGCAACTATCAAAGTGTATATTGTTTTGTTTTCATTTTTGACAAGGAATTGAAAAGTATTTATCAAGTGCAATCTTTACTATCTTACGACAAAGAATTGTTTGTACTTTATTACAAAAAAATATTTAAAAAAAAATAAAAATTTTTTTTTTTCAATTAGGTGAGATTATCCAATTAATTAAAATTGTTTACTTTAGCAAATAATATTTATAAGTCCGGGCAATGAAATAACTTTTGAAATATTAAGAAGTATGATCAAAAGCATTTTTTATTTACAAAAAACTGACTTTTCTTTTAGATTAGTTATTTGCAGTATTTCTTATAATTAACATAGATAGTGCTGGTTGAGTGACAACAACTACAATTTACAACTTACATACTCACAGCAATTATAAAAATAGCATTTTATTCGCTGAAAAGAGTTATTTCATCTAAAAAAATCTTTGAAGAACAGCCTCAGGTAAATGGAAATAATAAAAAAAAAAAATATTTAACGAATGTGAGAAAGTAGATAGGATGAAACAATAACATTTATTTATAAGCAATTTTTTGATGAAAATGTATTTACAGATTATTAGGAGACAAAAAATAAATAATGTTCTTCGATCAGGATGACATAATGGTCTTCCAGATTCTTTATTATAAGAAGTTTCCTAAAATGAATAATAAAAAAAAAATTATATCATATGACAATGATATAGATAATTAAATTATCTTCAAACAATGCTGACTTAAAGCTGAATTATTTAAAGCAAAATAACAATTTTAATCTGAATGGTAGGTGGTTTATGGTCTACGGCGAGTTCTAAATATATCAGAATGATTGAAAACAATTAACCTAGTATACAGTGCCCCCTCCCTCCCAAAAAAGAAATATTCAATAACTTTTGATCTAATATGATCAGATATTTATGTGCTAGGACTCAATGGTTCGAGGGGATTACCTCAAATAAGTTAAATAGTGCAAATGATATTTTCAGTAACTAAATCAGGCAACAAAAAAAATTCTTTGATTAAACATTGTTTCTCTTTTTTTCGAGGCATTTGGATTTCTGACCCTCAAAGTATAGGGCTGTTACACTATCTTGGAAATATGGTAGCAATTGTTTGGTAATATAGAGCGGTTCTAAGTTTGGACCCCATATCGTTATTTTACTTTTTGTGTATTTCACCATATCTCAAGAATTTTTTAAGCGAACCGAAAAACTTTTGCACACAATTATAAAATTTGTTTATCTAAAAATCATTTCACACAAAAAATAATTTTCAATTATTATTTATTTTTTATTATTTTATTTAATAATATTCGAAAAAATTAGAAATGTAAGGTATATAAATTTTAAATGAATGCAATTTTATTAAGCAAAATACAAATTTTCAACAAAATCGGTTCCTGATAAATCAAACTTTAAAAAAGCTGTTTGTAGAAATCGAATTTTAAACAAACAACTTAATTTTTGATTTTGATTTTAAAATTTGTTTTCTCAGAAACTATTCTATCAAATTTCCTATTTTGCTTTATAAAATTACATTCTTTACAATTTTCTAAAAATTTTAATAATTTTTTTGACAATTATTAAATGCGACAAAAAATAATTATTTAAAAATTTTAAAAAATGAAATTATCTTTGTGTAAACGAATTTTATAATTATGTGTCAAAATTTTTAGATTTGTTTAAAAAATTCTTGAAATATGACGAAATACGCAAAAAGTAAAACTAACATTAAAGGGATCAAAACTTAACCAAAACTAGACCAAACGATTGCGGCCACGTATTTTGAGGCTCAGAAATCTAAATCCGTCGTAAAAAAGTATGTTTATTCAGAAAAGAGAGAGAGAGTACGTTTTTGAGTTTGAATTTGTATTTTAAAATATCGTCTTAACTTTCCTTTTTTTAGCGTTTTTATTATGATAGCAATTTTTAATGAGCGTTTCTAACGAACGTTATTCTGTTGTGGTCATTTTTTTTTCTAAAAATGCGGCAATGTGAAAAAGTTAAATTATGATTTTTAAAAGTTAAATTGAGTTAGTTTTTGAGTTTAGTTTTATCTAGTTTTTTCTTTTTCAAAAAAAAAAAACTATAAATAGACGATTTTATTAAGTACACAATAGAATTCAACAATATTTTTATTTAACGATTTTCAATTAGCAATTTAATTTAGCATTTTAATTCTGTGAGTTTTATGAATTGTATAAAGCTTGCAGTTGCAAGATTTAAAATATGCTTTTCATTCAATAATGTTAATGTATTCATTTATTCCAAATCCAGGACCCCAGTAGGAAAATGGGAACCTTTCAAACGAAAAAGTCTATTAGGAGAAACTTTAATCTCCCTCCAGGATTCGAACTAATTCCATTTCGATCGTTGATTTAGGAAATGTAATAAATTACATTTCCCATCAATAATTCGATATGTATTCCCATTAACTCAAATAAAAGAACTGAGATTGGACTAGCGTATTACCAATTAATAAGTTAAGGAAATAAAAGGTGATAATCTGTTTTGGATTTCGGTATCGAAAAATCAATAATAATGAGAAATGATAATGAAAGTTCAATAATTAAAGCGTTTTATACGAGATAAAATTTCTTTTGGGAGAGGTGGTGGGGCTTCTAAAAATGATATCATTTACTTATGCGTAAACATAGCTTTGTTTAGTCTTTATTCAAGGGCAAAATTCTAGTTTATAGAATGAAATAATTTTTTTTTACATGCATTTTAAGTCAACTAAAAAGGAAAAAATAAATTTAGTTTTGTCAGATGCCTGGAAAAAAGGGTGGACACAATACTTAATGAATGTCAAAGTAATTTTCCGTTTTGATGAAGTTGAATCTATAGAAGTATTCAAGTATTCCGCCACCTTGAAAAACATAGTTTTTAGATTTTTTTATTTTTATTTCCTTTCTTTCAGTTATGCAGGTAAGTGATCGAAATTTTAATTGCTAACTTCTTCTTTCACAGAAAAAAAATAAATAAATAAAAAAAATTTTTTTTATTTTATTTCAGTACACCAAAATGAGTTTTTTTTTCCTCTCTAACTTTCACTTAAAATTTAAGACTAAATCACTTAAATTTAAAAGTTGCAATTGATGAAAATAAGGAATCTTTATAAATAACAAAATTTCTACTAAAACACAATGTTACCATAGTTGTTAGTATAATTTAATTTGCATAATTTATACCTAACAAGTGGGATTTCGAATCATAGGAGTCCAAGTTTTTCTTTTTCCTTCTGTTTTTTCTTTACTAAATCGATATTTCTGTCTCTCCATGTACTTTTTCTTAGCTTGATTGGGCGACTTCCAACATACCTACCTAAAAGGTAACAAGATAAATGGAAACATTTTTAGATAAAATATACTATCGTAGTAGTTTAAATAGAATTTTTATATTAAAAATACACAGAACTCCGTGCATGTAAATGATTTAAAAGTCAGTTTAATTTACAGAAATTCACTTAAAATTCCAGACATATAATTGCTTTCGTTATTTTTAATCAATTTCACATTTAGAAGCTCTTTTTCTTAAAAATTCAAGTGCATACAGAGACGAACTCAATGCGGAATTAATAAAAATATGATAAAAGCTCAATCAAATCAAATTTAAACGGCGCAAGAAACTGTGTCTGACGATGCAAAAATAATAAGATTCGGCATAAAAAACATAAAAAAAGTAGAAAGATAATTAGCATTAAAGCACCTCGCTGAGAAAGAGCTTTTATCTAATTATACTTTACAAGGATTTTATGACGCATGTCAAGGTAAAGTTAAAAAAAAATATTTTTTTTTTTGTTTTCAAATTTCTTTTGAGTGTTTCCAAAACATTTTGTTTTATTTTTTTCACGAATCAAAATCCATAACAGATTTTATTCTCTTTGACAGGAAAAAAAAATCGATCATAGATATTCAAATTTCATTTTCTTTCTTTTCTAAATAAATAAATAAAAAAATAATAACTTCAGACGATTTTAATCTTTGCTAATGACTTATTAGAAGCGGATAATACAAAATAATTGTTCTAGTATGAGTATCAATAACAGATCTTTTTATTATTGCTATGTATACAAAAGTAAATTAAAAAAAAAATATATATTTTAATCATCTTAAACAGTAATTATTTCTTCTTTTTAACGTACAAACCATTCTTAATGTATTTAAAAAGATAAACAAGCTATTCGGGAAAGCATGCGTCGTATTTTTGTCCCTGAGTAGTTTTTCTCAAAATATTCAATTGTTTCCTACACAATTCGAAAAGCACACACATTTTATTTATTTTAAAGGGCATTTTGTTTGTGTTTTGAGTTTATTTTCTTTCAATAATCTTGGGGGGAAAATTGGAACACAAATGTTGAATTGATGAGCAAAAAATAAATAATAATCGAATTTTATAATTAAATAAGGCCTCAAATGTCATGTCTCAAAAAACATATATTTTTTAGAAAATAAAATAAGTATTTCTTTTCTTAACTCCACACAATAATGTTTCTTAATGACTTTCTCTAATGTGTATTTTTTGAAACCTTGTCTAAAAAAAGCACAACTAGGGGCTGTAAAGCGAGGAAAAAACAAAATCGCTTTAGAAAACAAACGTATACTATTCAGGAAGGTTTGAGTAGCAATATCAAAACATGTTTGATTACTGGGAAATTTGATAATCGTTTATCAAATTGATTCTGATATGCACAATTAGCTTTCTTTTCATGTTGAAAGTTTTTTAAATTTTTTTTATCCTATCTTAAATGTAACTACGTATCAGAGGCGGATCCAGAAATTTTTCCTGGTGAGGGTCATAGACTCATATCCCTCCCTCCCCCCACAATTAATATTTTCATAAATTTTTTTTTAAAATATTAGAAAGAAAAAAAAACGGGTTTTTAATGCTAGTCTTTTCATTTATTTTTTTTCATAATGAACAATAGAACAATACATTAATAATTCAAGTATTCAAAACCTTTAAATAATAAATGTAATGCGTTTTTTTTAGAAACTTTGGCAAATACAATCTTTGGTTAAACCTATTGAAGCGCACTTCAACATTATTAATGTTTATAATGAAATTATGACGAATTTTGTTTCAATCTTTTGGATCATGATTCTTGAAACAGTGGAGAACATAATTAGATGGGGAAAAAAAATCTCTTTTTTCGACCTACCTAGGTGTATATGCCCTCTTAAATAATTTTTAAAATATTTTATTTCCTTTGTAAACTATAAAAAAATTATTATTAATTATTATTTTTTTTCTATTTTTTTTGGCCCGCTTGATCCGCCACTGCTACGTATCATCGATGAATTTTTTTACTATAAAAATGTGATAGTAGAGGGTGCTAAAATTCAGAAAATCTGTTTCAAAAGTTGGGACCACTAATGGCTTTGAACTTAAATAATTTTTATAATAATAAACATAATTAATTTTTACAATTTCCACCATATCCTAAGAACGAAAGAGCGAATCAAAAACTTTTTGCACCCGCACATATAATCCATTATAATTAGGTTTAAGGCTGCATTGCATCGTGACCAACGACATGATTGTATTGTGCCTTTACTTTGCTTCCCATTCAAGCTGGAACACATCGACCTGAAGCAGGGTGGGTTTCAAGCACCCGATAAGGTTCGAACCCCAGTTCTTCACAATGAGCTCAGTGCCTTAAACCACTGAGCCATCGCTGCTCCAAATAAAGCCCATAACACAAAGAAAATCTCAAAAAAAAAGGTAACTTATAATTTTAAAAATCCTAAAAACAAAAATTTATTTTGAGCAAATTTTGGATTTTATCATTTAAAATTAAGTAGTTTAAGAAGTTGTTAATCAATGTATACCTTAAAATAAAAAATTTTCATGATCGGTAAGCTAAATAAGAAAAAATAATCCTTAAATTTTATAAACAATAATTAGATATTACTAGTTCTTCGTACAGGATGAACAAGAAGAAAATAATCCATAAATCAGCTCTGAACATTACTAAAATATCACGCACAAACGCCAACATAGACATACGCCAACACAATTAATAAAGCAAAAATAATTCCATTTTTTTAACATAAAATTTTGTCCTTCGTAGAGTGACTTTGCGTTATTAGATTAAGCAAAACACGTTTTTAATACTTCATCCAGGCCGGGAGAGCTTGGTTGGCAGGGTGCTGGACTCAAGTATATGTGAACGGGAGTTCGAATCCAAGCAGCCGAAGACTCATCGCGTAGTAAATGGTGACTGGTGCACGTTAAATCTGTCGAATCACAAAGTCCTCCATTTTCCCATAACAAATCAATACATCTGGGGGTACTGAATTTCAGATTGTTCTCTGGTTCAGGTCAGAATTACGATTTGTGGATAAATGAATGGATCCGTATTAACGTGTGTGACGTTAATACGGACTTGGTGGGTTTATTTGGCAGAAGTCGAATTCTAGGCCGTAGATGGCGCTACTGGAAAACAAGAGCAATCGCACCACCCCTGTCTTAATATCCGACGACAACAACAATACTTCATCCATCGAAAAAAAGATTAACTGTATTTATTTGGAATAACACTGTTGCGTGAGATCAATTTTCGACACAATTAAGTAATTTTCGATGGTACGTAACACGTATCCCTTTCGGGCGATCGTATAAAACCTTTCTCTACAGTATCTATATTAGAACTGTTTAGTATTGATACAGTTTTAACAAGCATCGATAACAAGTACACAAAAACTAGAAATTCTGTCGCTTCACTTAGAATCTAAGTCTATCTTCTAGGGCAGTGTTTCCCAAACTTCAGTGTACCCTTTCTAAATTTTTCGTAACGCTGTGTACCACTAATAAAAAAAAAATTTATTTTTTACTGTAAAAAAATTGCACAAAAGTTAAAAATCACAACTGGCTGTTGACACCACTAATTATCAACTGTTAACTTTGCAAAAAATAGCCAATAGAAAATTACGTAATCGTAAATTTTCCTGGCTAGCTTTGTTTTTAAATAAAATTTTTTGAAATTTTCGTTTGTTGCAACATATTTCGCATAAGAACGCGTACCACACTTTGGGAAACACTGATCGAAGGTCACACTTGCTAATGTCCTGCCTGACTGAAATTTTTAATAGAAAATTGCTGTTCTGGAAAGGGTTAAAACTGCATTATTTGTTACAATACCGAAACTAACTAAGCACCATTTGCTTTAATTAAAGTATGATTATTTTTCATTCTGTTTTCTCCAATAATTTTCCTCTTTAGTATATAGCTATTTTTTCAATCAGTACATATTGAGCCTTGAGGGCTCAGGGGATAGAGTGTTCGCTTTCTAATGAGGTGAACTGAGTTCGAATCCCAGCGATGGCAGGTCGATACAAATTCCGCACATGCTCGTACCGACCACAGTGCTGACGTAAAATATCCTCAGAGGTAGACGGATCATGGGTTAGAGTTCCCATGCCATCAGGCTAATCTTGGGAAGTTTTCGAGGTTTTCCTATCCATGTAATGCAAATGAGGGTTAGTTCCATCAAAAAGTCCTCCATGAAGGCACATTTCTCCGAATACTTGATCCAGGAGTTTCCTTGTTTCTTGGATTGGGTTCAAAATTACAAGGCTACAGAGTTGAACATCAGTACTCGTAAACCTTAAATTGGGTCGGCTGTTCAACGACAGTTATAAAATTAGTACATATTAACAGAAATAATATATATGTATCAGTGAGGGAACGAATATGTGGTATTCGGCCATTTTGTCGAATATTCGGCAACGTATTTTTTGGAAAAGTATATCCCAACAAAGGTTTTTGTTGAAAATTTGAATAGATTTGATAAAGAATAATCTAAAATCGTATTTCACTATACATTATTAGAAATTGCAGACATCACATATCTGTTAAGTTCTAAAACTTGTTAATTTATGTTTTGAAAGACAAATGGAAAAGCGAAATTTGAAGAATTGAAACTAGATTACTTTATGCTGAGGTCATGAGTTTTGTATTGAATTTTTTTTGAAAAATTTTATTCAGGCAATTTCGCCGTTTTTTCACCATTTTAAGTACTAAAAATGGAAAACTTTTAATTTATTTATTTATTTCAGCCATTTTTTTGTTTTATTATATTTTTAATAGCATCCATACACGTTTAAGTAGCACTTATTACTAAATCATTGCAGTCACGTTTCTTTTAGACAAATTAGTATTATTTATTCATTAATTTTGCTTTTCATTACATAACAAATTTATTTTCATTTCAAAAACCGTTGATTTTAATTATTCAGTTTTATAGAGTCGCCTTTTTAAAGCGTAATTATAAACAAAAGAAACATGCGTCTTCACATAAATTTAGGAATACTAATTTGGTTACGTAGTCTATCTGTAAACTTCACTGATGCTACCATTAAAATATTTGAAATAACAAAATCTGCGGTTTAATTCATATGAATAGCGAGTTCTAAATCAATGAAAAAATTCTATTTTTCAAACGCTTCAGGAACGATCTAACTGAAATTTTTTAATGATTTTTAGGATCGGGGGGTGAAATTGCCTCTTTCATCTGCTGTTTAAATAACAGAACTCTAACACAAAAGGTACTGGTGTTATAAGAGAGACAAAACACAAACTCTTCATTTCATTCTTATTGATTATTCTTTTAAACAAATTTAAACAAAATTAATTAAAATAAAAATAAATAATAATTTTTAATGTCTAATAAAAATTGTATGAAACTTTCAAAAGCTTTAAAAAATGAAACAAACATCATAGATTTTTTAAAATTCACTCAACTCTTCACTTTTTAATTTTTGTAACTTTACAAATTCGAAATTCATATGGAAAATAAATACAATTGTTTTGAAATAAGTGTACAATTTCTAACTTGGCAAAAAAATCCAAAACGCATTAAAATATTTTGTTGACTGAAAATGACAAAATTAAGCATAAATTAATAAAATAACAGTAGGTACCACCCACAGCATATTTTTCAGCCAATCAAAACCTTTTAGACAGAAAAAGAGAAAAGCAAGGCAGTCAGTCACATTTGAGAGAGTTTGTATCTTCATTTTCAAATGAGAGTTCACTCAATAAACTCATATAAGTTGTATTTTCCTAAAAAGCAGGTAAGATGCAGACTTTTTCGCTTTCCTTAGATTTTATTAAATTTTTTTTTAATTTACATTTTTTAAAAACACATCTTTGATTTACATATTTTCAAATTTTATAATTCATACGTAGATTTTGAAAATTAGTTTTTAGCTCGATTAATTTATCCCACAATTTATTCTTTTTCTTAAAAAAAAAAGAAAAGAAAATATTACGATTTAATTAATTTGTAATAAAATCAGATTCAATAGAAGAATCTATGTACATACAATTCTTTTAAAATGAAAGTTATAGGACAAAACGATACCATTTAGTAGTTTGAAACAAAAGTTCTGTAAATGGGAACATTTAAATTTAGCATTATCTTCGTATTTATGTATTTTCGAGATGTTAAATTTTAAATTAATGGTGACAGAATTATAGTGAAGTTCTTAATGGATATTACCACCTCCGACTACGAAGTTTGGATAAATTTTCTATCTAATTTAGATAACTTGAATCATGAATTTTAGCAACACTACACAACAAAATAACAGCAAATATTTTCTACTCTAGTCAGCTCAGACCAATTTAAAATAGTAGCATTTCCTTATATTTTTACGTTGTGGCATTTGCGCTAAATTAGAGACACAAACAGAAATATTTTATATTATTATTATATAATTAATTAAAAAGATGGGAAACTTATTTCAGTAGAAAATGAAATTTTTTAAAAAAAAAACATGAAGAAATATAAAGCATTGAAATATTTTATAGATTGAAATTATTTCTTTTGAGTAAGCAAAACAGAAAAAGAAAAATAAACACAACAGATTTTCATGCGCCTAATAACTTGAATTTTTTTAAATTATTAGTTTTAAAATCTTGGACTTGGATTAGTTTTAAAATCGACTTTCAAGAACAACCGATTTTTCGGACATCCGATCCAATTTCATCAATTTTAATTTTTAAAAAAATTACTAATTTTGATAATATTAAATCGATGTTAAACTTACGAAGTTGAAAAGAAAGTTGATCGATCCATAAACGCATCCATAAGAAAAAAAAAAGATTTATCCTGTTCCTGAATGTAGATTATTTCTTATAATCCTATTTCTTCTTTTTTCTTTTGATAGAATATTCTGGAAAGCATGAAACAAAATAGAGTATTTCCTTTACAGAATTCAAATTTTAGGTTATTTTTTTCATTTTTGGAAGTAATAATTGAAAAAAGAATAAACATATGGCAGGAATTAACTTCTTTGTATTGGTTAATTTTCGAAATTAGGTGTCATTTTGAAATCGAAAAAGGAATTTTTTGTTGCTTAAAGGTCAGGTAATTTTACGCACATTACGCAATTTCAGGTAATTAAACGCACATACTTCTTTTACATGTTTTTTTATACAGTTCCCTCATTTTTAAAAAAAATGTTTTTCTCTTCAGCTATTACACTTTTAGACAAATACGATGAAAATTGTCATTCATCTTTTGTCATAATTCCGATCATTTTTACGCATTCCAGACTACGATATGTCATGTATTACTTTAATATCGTTAATAGCGTGTAGATTTAAAAGAAAACCTTGTAAATAATTTCACCAGATTGGGTAATATTTTAAGAAACAAAAATTCAAAAACTAAATTCTAAAAAAATATCAAAATTCCATTTGATAATATTAAAATTCTATATATATGTATTAAAATATTTCTTGCATTATGGTATCAAACACGTCAAAGAGAGAAATTATAATGACAGCAAATAAAAACATTAGTTTAATGCTTTTACTTGGTGTTTTAATTAGCAACTTGGGCTCATTTGGCTTTGATAGCACCAAATTATGAAAACAACCTAATTATAAAACCACCTTAAAAAAGATGCTAGCTTCCAAGCTAAGTGGAGATTTGCTACTGTTAGCTTTTAGCCATTTTTCAAGGTACAAAATATAAAACTTAGCATATTCACTATGGTTTGATTTAAGCTGTATTTATATTATTACATTATCTACAAAAAAAGTGCAAGTTTATTTGCATACATTGGTATGCAATGAACTGCCTATAATTACAGCAAAGTTTTCATAAAAACATAAGTTTAATGTAATTCAATTTTACTTGAAGACTTGCAATTAAAGGTTGACAATTTAAAGGTTTTCAAAGGGAAAAAAGAACTTATTTTATAATGCCATTAAAATATGAAATAAGTTTAATCAAAAATTGTGAACTGAACTAAAATATAATTATAGATTGAACTAAATTCTCAAGTTAAGAGTACAATAAAATTACCCAGGTACTCGTTTCAACTAAAAAGTACAAGAACATTTTCGTATCAAACATAAGATCAAAATTTTTTAAATTTCAAACTTCAAAATTTCATGAAAATTAACAAAATTAAATTCTTTAAAATTATACTAATAATTAGACAGATTAACACATAAGTGCTTTAATTTTAAGTTGTTCTCAATTTTTAACGATTATTTTAGTTCCTATAATTTTTTCTACTTATAGTAAAGATAATATTTTTTCTTAATTATTTTCAATTTATAATGATAATATTCTACTATAATGATGAATAATAAAATATTTAAATTAAATCTAATACTAAATCTTACTATGCGTAAAAATATTGCATTTTAAATCTTAAATTATTTACCAATAAAAAAAAAAAAAATAGATTGAATTCGACAAGAAAAATCAGATTCATTATTAAAACTTTTGAAAGAAACTATTTTCATTTCACTTACATGGTGAAAAGAAATACAACTTTGCTTGAACAGATAGATAATACATAAGCAGCAATATAAGCATAATAGTTAAGATTTGAAAAATAAGCAGCAATAAAAGTTAATAATCCATTATTTACAAATGGTAAATTTTTTTAACAAGCATTGAAATAAAATAGAGGAATTTGAAAGTTACTTATAGCAGAATTACTACAAAAATTGCCTGTTTTCGGACTCATTGATTCAATTTGTACAGGAGTGAAGCAACATTCTAAATAAACAGCCATAGCTGTGAATCACATCTGAGTTATCCACATCAATAGTGAGTATAAACAAATAACAAAACTAAGTAATGATATTATAAAGTTTGATTTACATACTTGTATAATTTGAAAAACGAGAATATAAAGTTATGGATTGCTATATTTTCAGTTTCCTTTCAATTATCTTCGTCAATATTGCATGCTTTGCTTAAGTAGTGAAATAAGGTATAAATTTGCTAGTAGATTCAAAATGGTTTAATTAAATATATTTTATTTTAATTTCTTTAATTATTAGTTTCTTTGAGACATGGTGGAAAGTAACAAAAGCACAATATTATTATCAATCGGATCAGAACTCAGTTAAAAACTATTTGTGGCAAAAATAAAGCAGCTCCAGGTATCTTATGCACAGGATGAACCTGCTTTCATTTATGTACACTCTTAGAAATTTTAGAACAGATTAAACCATACTATCATTTAAATTTGTTCTAATTTTAATATGGCACAAATTTGAGCCATATTTTTGTACTTCATATATTCCACTCGAAGTACTATGGTTCAACTTGAAAGCATGGGTCAGTTTGACATACCATTTAAATCTACTGGAACCTTAATATGGCACCAACTTGAACCACAATTCTTTACTTCGTAAATTTCACTCATGGTACTATGGTTCAATTTGAAAGGACGCCTGGGTCAATTTGACATAATATCATTTAAATTTGTTGTAACATTAATATAGCACCATATTTGAACCAAACTTCTATACTTAAATTTCACTCATGGTCACATGATTCCACTTCTTGATGGACACATGATTCCAAGGAAGCATAGGTCAATTTGACATCAGATTAAAGTTGCAGCAAATTTGATTCAAGATACCAATATAACGGTTAAGTGTTGAATCTATTTTCAAGAAAGAGTAGGATTTGTTTCAATACTAGATATAAGAACAAATTATGTTTTAATTCAAAATATGTTGCTTTCATTTGAACTAATATTTATCATTTGCTTCTTTATAGACATGGTGAAAAGAACCAAAAGCATGATACTAATATTAATCTGTCAAATCATGGTTATACAAAAATCACTCGCTCTCAAATTACCTGTGTCAGAAATACAAGCTGGACATTACAGTTATAAACAAGAAATGGAGCCGAATGAATCAACTTCCCAAAACTCTAAATTCTACAAAAATGTCAATTCTAAAGAAAAGGGGAAATTGCTTTTCATAGATTTAACACAATTAGCTCACAGATCTGCATCATATCCAAGACTACAAAGAAACAAGTCACCAGAAAATCTATTGGGAATTGACATTACAGCTTTATCAAAAAATCCAGATCCAGGTCTCCCTGTTGTAAGCAATAACGGAAAATTTGGTGCAGCAAATTTTGGGGCACTAGACCCAAAATTCGACAGATTACCAAGCATTAAAACAGAGTTTGAAGTTTTATATCCAGCTGCTAGAACATATAAAAGTTCTGAAACACAAAAGTCATATCCTATGCCGCAGTTTCCATTCAACATAATTATACCTTATTATTCAGTATTAGCTGATAAATTACATAAAAACTTTAAACCAAATTCTGAAACTGAGAAAATACAAACCACAAATTTCGTACAACAGTTACTACAAAATGCATCATCCAATTCACCATTTAACAAAAAAGTTTAAGAAGTCTTTCTGTATAGATTTAAAAATTTCTAAAAATGTTTTTCTTTTCAAATGGTCAATAAAGTATCTGCCAATTAGTATTTTATTCAACTATTCAGTTATAATAAATTAATGAACTGCAATCAATACTTTGAGTTAAATTAAATTAATTTATAAATTTTGTTAAAATTGGCACTAAGTATAATATATAAACTAAATAATATACAGACTAAAATGGAGCTATAACTGCTTAAAATTTAAATTTTTAAAAAGCCCTCTATTAATCATAGAAAAAAAGATAAAAAAAAGAAAGATTGTTATCATTTCTTAAAGGAAATTATTTTAAATTAAATAAATTGAATTGGTGGCTTCGACAATAATTATTAGTAAACATGAAATTAACATAAAATTAAAATAAAACAAATTAATTGTTAAAATGTGCAAGAACAGGTCAGTCCTTAACAGAAAAGCTCACCCAGATGCACACAATGTTTCGGGCCCCGAGTCGCTATGCAACTCCTTATGACGCGCCCTATCTACCGTCTAAGTTTGTAACTGCTATGCTGAATCACCCTCTAGTTGTTGAGCAAAAGAAAATCTTTAGTTTATATTAGTATTTTCTTTTACAGTTTTATTTTATAGGAGAGTTTTATCTTCTCAAGGATGAAATGTTTTGTTATGATTTGCAAGTTTATTTATTTTATAGGAGAGTTTTATCCTCTCAAGGATGAAATGTTTTGTGATGATTTGCAAGTTTATTTATTTTGTAGGAGAGTTTTATCCTCTCAAGGATGAAATATTTTGTTATGATTTGCAAGTTTATTTTAAACAAATTTGAAATTACAACTACATAAAATCCAAATTCTAACATAGGATTAATTGATAAATAGAATTGTAGATAAAAAAAGATTTAAAAATATAAATTTTAATGAAAAAATAATTTAAAAAAAAAATTAAAGGAATCAGAACTTTTAGTAACCAACTTTTAAAACTTTAAAGTTTCACAATGTAATTTTTGAGTGGATAGTAAATAACAACTTCATTGCTTATAATGCCTTTTTACATAAGAAATGAGGGCAAAGGCCCATATTTGCTAAAGGTAAGAAAAATAAGATTTATACTCTATCTTAACTACACATACAATGTGTCAATTAAAGTATATGAAACAATGTTTACATCAATGCATAAGAGCAATGCTTTAGGATTTTGACGATAATTATTAGACTAATCATAACTCTTTAATATAACAGTTTCATCCATTATAAAACCATCAAAAACTGGTACACATAAAAAAAATTAAAAAAAATCCTGTTTCAACAAAATTGCAGCTTCCCAATAAAAATACACAAAACCAATAAATTAATATGCACATAGATAAAAAAAATACATATATTTTCAGATCTTTTTACTATTTTTCACAATTTAGTTGCAAAATTAATAGACAACAGAGAACCTGCAATGAAAACTTATTAATAAAATAAGAATCTTACCATTCATTTCTCTCATTGCTTTAATGAAATCTTGAGGATCTTTAAAGCTTACAAATCCATATCCTTTAGTTTTATTTGTTCTTTTATCTCTAATGACTTTGGCTTTACCAAATGATGGATACTTACTAAAAGCTCTAATCAAAACTTCATCAGTTACATCATTTCCAAGATCACCACAAAAAATTCTAAAATCATCTGAAAAGTTAAATTAAAAAAAAAAAACAATTATTTGTTTATAAATAAATAACGTATATTACATAATAATTTTTTATACAAGCAAAAATAAATTATTATCCAACTCTTTGAAGGTTTCATGAATATTTTAAAAGCTGACATCTTTTGGTAGACCTAAATACAAGTTATGGTAAAATAAATTGTAATTAAAGGAAAATATAACTTAAAACTTTAATTATGAATGCAATATTTTATAACCCTTTAGCTATTTCATAAATTTTGGAAAATTTACTCCAATGCATCTTTACCGTGTGAAAAATAGGTGTGCTAAGTGAAGGAGCATAGTTTAAAATACTATATTTTATGCAATGAACTCCCATAAAGTTAAAGTAAAAGATAGGTAAGTCAGAAGCATGGGTAAAAAGAGAAAGTCGGAAAAGTCTGGAAAAAAGAGAATAATCACAAATTTTCCAATCAATAATGTTTTAAACTACTAAAATGATATATTATTACATTATGATTTAATTATGGAATAACAATTTTGTTAATATTTTTGTAATTATTTATATTCATAGTATATATTTCAATTTTAGGAATAATTTTGTATCAAAAATGTGTTTTTGTCATATCATCTTGGAAAATATAGGTTTTCGCCAGGACGGTTTTTACCGGTATTTACCATGGTTTTTTCAACCTGCGGCAAAATCTTGCCAACCCTGGTTTTGACCCATTCCCAACCCCCCCTCCAATTTTTTTTTTAACTTAATAAAATCCAGACTCAAGTGAATCTTTTTAAACATAATCAAAATTTTTCCTTCCTTATATCAATAGTTATTTCTTATTTCACTTATCAATAATAATACAAAAACATAAATAACCCTACTTTCAAAACTTAGGGTAGATAAATATGTATGAAATTTTGAATTAATATAATATTGTTTTGCTTCAATATTGAAAAATCACTTCGTCTTTAAATATTTTGATGGACATGTTTTTAGCTTTAAGAAGTTCTTATAAAAGATTTTTTTCAGTAATCTTTAATCATAAATACTATGAAAAGTTGAAAGAAAATACATTTAAACTACATTTCAATTGGTGCATAACATAGTTTTAAAAGTAACTGACTAATAAACATTTAATTTAAAATGTAGGATTTATCTTAGCCTTATTGTTAAATTCATTTATTTATTTTTAATTTTTGCTCCAAGTAAAGATTTTTATTATTTTTCTTGAAAATAAGGACTAAATTCTTATTTATTAGGTATAGTAATAAACTGAATTAGACAAATAATATTTTAGAATAGCTACCCAGATAAAATAAGACCAGTATTGTGGGATTTAATCAAGCATATTCTTTGAAGAATCCCATACACTACTCAATTCTAATTCAAATTACTATTCAATATATACGCAAAGCAAGTAGTACATCTTTTTTACTAATTAAAATTTCCATAAATAGAATAATTCTGAAACTATCTTAGTTAAAAAAACACATAATAAACAATTGTTAAAATAAATAACTATTTTATTATGTTATTAACCATTATGGTCAAATATTCAAAAACAAGTAGAACTCATTTAATGCAAAAATAGTTATGAGGAGATAATAAATAATTATTAATTAAAGATTTAATTATTATGTAATATGAGTATTAGTTATTACAAATGAATTTTCACTATTGATAATTTTTGAAATAACAGAGTTCAACAGTATATTAAATTAATATATAGTTTTACCTGTCTCCCAGTCAAGAAGCGAATTGTCTTCCCATGCTTGACCTCCAGCCATACGAACAATTTTCTTTTTCTTCTCTTTCTTTTTACTAACAACAGTTTCTTCATTTGATGTAGAAGTTGGCACATTTGGCCCAACAGTAGAGTCTTCGGTTTTAGTTGGAAATGATTTATTGACTTTTTGAAAGTTAGAAACATTAGCTGAAGTACTAACTGTAGTAGTAGTAATCTGTCCATTTGTACTTGAGACAGTTGCAGATGCATTTTCTGAAAGAGTTTTAACAAAAGGGGCAGCATAAATAGCAGGAGAGGCTTCTACAACTGATGAAGATTCACTAGTTGAAGATGGCGCATCCGAAGCAGATACATCAATATCGTCACCTTGAGCTGAATTATTCGGGTTAAAATATTGTTGCTCGTTTGAATCTCCTGTCATATTCATTGGTAATGCTGAAGGAGGACAGAATCCAGGGGGCATTGGAAGGCCCATACCCATTTGATGAGGCATATGCATTGGCATAACTCCATGTGACATTGGATGCATAGGTCCATGCATGGGTGGCATTGGAGGTCCTGTTGGAACATGGCCCATAGGGGGCATATGTCCCATAGACATATGACCCATTGGTGGCATAGATGACATAGGGGGTGCTTGATGTTGTGGACCAAAAGGACCAGGGGGTGGAAAGGGACCTGGAGGTCCACTCATTGACATGTAATTTGGGCGTAAAGGAGGTTTAGGAGGTTGTCTTTGCAATTGGTGAGGAATAAATCGTACAGAAGCAGGAGATTGCGGAGATGCAGGAGGTGGACCTTGAAGAGAAGGAGGTGGAGGCGGTGGTCTTAACATAGTAGGAGTGGTGGAAGAAGGAGGAGATAGTGGTGGCGGTGGAGGCGGAGGAGCTTTAATTAAAGCTGAAACATTATAAATATTACATATCTTAATTATAGATAATAAAAAAACAAATAATGACTTTTAACAATTTAGCAATTTTTTAGGATATCACAGTAAGATATGAGAATCAATCTATAATGATTCTTATTATGACAACATCAAATTTATTTGTTGAATCTTCAGTATAAACTCAAAGAGTTCTGCTAGAAATTGTATATAACTTACATTATTATTTTCCTTAACAATAACAAATTAAGTGAATAATTTTTGTTTAAAAAATATAGCAATTTTAAGAAATACAAAGCCAAAATAATTCTTAAGAAAATATATGATTCAAACAACAAAAAATTGTTAGAATTTAATAATGAATAAAAATTATTAAACAAACATTTAAAATGTATTTGAAAATTACTGATGCAAAAACAAATCTATTGGATTCATTGGGAATTGAAATTAAATCTCTCTTAATATTTACTTACTTTGGTTGTCATCTGAAATTAAATAGATCACAATATTTTTTTTTAGGTAATTCAGTTTGTTAAACAGGACATAGGAGAGAACCATATTTTTAATACATAAATACATAGTAGTAGAATTTTAAATAAATAAGTTATAAAATTATTATTTTTTAAAGAGTAATGCCATTTCTTTACCTCTTAAAATTAATAAGCTTCTAAAAACATGAAACATTATAGAGCTGGACCAGACTTAACTCCAACTAAGTAAGAAATTATTTTGATTTAAATTTATTAGACCTTATCAAGCATCTTTAATTGGTTTCAGTAGCATTTTTTTAAATGTTTTATAATTATTACATCGATTATTTACACTCAGCCTACTTCGTAGTTAAAATTTATAGCATTATGTTGAAGCCTGAGAAATTCTGCGAACAAAAAAATTCTAATTTTTTATTCTGCTAATGACAAATGTTGCTTTATTAAATTCAAAATTTTCAGTTGACAATTGCAAGTTTAGTTGACAATTCAGTTGATTTTTTTTTCTTTCTCTAACTCTTTATTCACTAAAATGAAAATTTTTAGTAACCATTCAGAGGAATAACAATATGTCAGGATGCAAGAGATATCTGGTTAACATACTACTTTCGACATATATAGCTGCAATTTTGCATAGTTGGCAGTAGCCAACTGGTTTAATTAATCAGCAGTAAACCCGGCTAAAAATTATAAACTGAAAAAACACTTTCTTTACAAGTAACAAAAAGGGCAATATTAAAGAAGTAAAAAGCAATTGCTTTATTTTTAAGGTTTTTCAGAAAATGTTTTTTTCACATGCAGAAAATCAAACAAACAAACAAATTTTGATGTCCACTTTCCTCAATTGAGACTAGACAGATTTTGATAGTGCTTTCGATTGAAATTTAAAGTTCTTCATCTGTGTTGAAAATTTTTCTTTTTTTTAAAATTATTATCTAATTATATACCTACATCAATAGAAGGATATAAAATAAAATTTACCTTCCTCTTTATCTGCAACAAAATTAAAGTAGAACAAACATTTGCAATTTGATAATGGCTAACCAATATGTATAGTAAATAAATGCATTCCCTATCTGTATTAGGCATAATTTACATCTCTCTCATGTAATTGTAAATGTATTTTTAAAAATAATTTTAATTTTGAAAAATTTCATTCATAATTTTTTAGAGTTAAATAATAAGAATTGAAATAAAATTTACCATGCTTTTTATCTGCAACAAAATTAATATGCATGTTAATTTATATAGAGTTATTAGCAAAATCTCAACTTTTAACCAACTTGCTTTGCTTAATTTTTCAGACTTGGAGATTGAATAAATGTAACTACAATTTTGGGAAAGACCTTAATTCAGAAATATAATGATAAGGGTTGATGATTGTGAATGCAATTCAATTATTTAAGAAAAATAAAGTACTAGATATTTTTTGTCTATATTATAGCAGAGAAATTTGAAATTAAATTCATTTTGGTTTTCCTTAGTAGCAAAATTAAAATACTAGCAAATTTTTTTGTCAAACATAGACTTTAAGTTTTGAATTTTCAGAACTTTATTTGTTCAAAATTTTTTTTTCAAAGTTTCAACAAGCATCTTTTAAGCATTATTATACTTAATAATAATAAACATATTCTATAGCTTTTGATCTAACATTATTAACTTGCCAAATCATATTTTATATTGCATATTTCAAAAATATTTAACATAAAATAATTGAAGAAATATATAAAAAATTTTTAAGAGCTGAATTTGCTACTCATGAAAAAAATAATAAATCTGTTATTATACATCATAATGATAAATGTGTTTATTATACATAATAATGATTAACTCGTTCTATTACTAACTTTATCTACTCGTTCTATGATCTAGCATTATCTACTAGCCAAATCATATTTTATATTGCATATTTAAAAGATCTTTAAAGTAGTATAAAAAACTTAAAGAAGTAGATTTAAAATTTTTAAACAAATTTGTTACTCATTAAGAAAAACCAAATTTTTATGAAGAATAAAACTTACCTTCATCTTGTTCTGAAATTATAAAACAGATGACTTTCCAAAAGTTTCGAAAGAGTCTATGACAAAATATTAATTTTTTCTTAAGAAATAACTTAACTTACAAATCATAAATACTAAAAACTATTGTTTTTATATTTTTAAATCTTAACTGTATTTATAGTAGATCACCTTTTTCGGATAAAAATTGTTCAAAATAACTTTCAAAAATTAATTTTTGCCTTTTACTGTAATTTCTTAGATTATACGCATATTTATATGAAAAAAAAAATTGCCATGGCACTGAATTTTTAGATAGTTACATGTCATGCTGGTATTTTTAAACTTAAATTATTCTAGATCAATGCTCTCTAAAATTTTTATCCCCGCAGTAATATATTTGATAATATTTATATGTGATAATTTTAGGGGGGGGGGCAGACATTGATTGTTTATATTTTAGATGGGTTTTATTTAATAATTTTATTTTAATTGTATTTAAACATGCCTTCAAAACAAAATACAATTACATAGGTCTAATAGTACGGCTTGTGGAGTTGTAGCTTTAAGTGACAGATCTCAATTTCTCTTAGGTTAAGTTTTATCTCAGGTCCCAGTTAATCTCTTAAGTTTCATCTCTCGTCCATAGAAAGTCGCAGAGACCCGCAAGAAACACACAATAGTAAATAAAATGGAAATAATTTAATGTTCCTAGAGCAGCTTGGTACTACCAGTTTGAGGACTATCGTTCTAGATGATTAAAAAATAAATTATAGATGTTTATGAAACTAAAATGTTCATAAAGTAGGATTCACATACCATCAGGAATTAGAACTGATACTGAAGGAGGAGCCGGAGGGGGAGACAACGGTTTGCTGTTTTTTGAAGATGGAGCAGTTGAAGAGGCTTTAGTTTCGCCAGGTCCAGCAATCTCAAGCTCAAATCTAAAGATTTAAAAAAAAAAAAAAGCGAATGAAATTTGTGGTAATACATAGTAATTAGAAATTTAAAAGCTTTTTTTCGCATATTTCAACACAAATAGAAATCAGCACAAAACCAAGGCTTTGATGAATGGAATGTGCAATAAATAGAGCTTCCTGAAATTGAGTTTTTTGTAAATAGAACCCTTTGAAACAGGATATTCTGTTTATAGAATCTTTTAAAATAATAATACTAAATATAAAGTTTTATATTAGTTGAAATGAATATGTACACATTAAATTTTCTCAGAATATTTTTGAAACATAAAATACCAAAGTAATTATGCAAGCAAGAGAAGAACTGTTTCACATTCAAACTAAATGACAATTTAGTTTCGGCCAACAGTACTTAATGGTTCAAGTTTTTAAAAATTTTTTGTTAGTAGTCAGGTTACTTAGATTAATTTTAAAATGATACAATAATAGTTTTAAATGGGCATAGTAAAGAATTTACTCCTTAAAGTCGATTTCTTAACATATTTTGCTCTTTAAAAAGACATTAACAAATTTTTTTTTTTGAAACTGAACTGAAAGATCATAATTTCTGTTACCGCTATCATCATACAAACTTTTAATCAATTGTTGACGAGCATTGCTCGTTGTTTGTACATTTTGAATCAGTTGAAAATAAATAATTTCAATATTAACTTATAATTTTTCGTATAACATCATTCTTAAAGGGAAAAAAAATAACTGACCAAAAAAACTAGTTAAAATAGCAGTAGTAACTTAAAGACAACATGAGAATAAAGCATAATTTACTAAGTTTTCAACAACAATAAACAATCGTAAGTAGTATAAGTTAAAGAATTTGATACGAAATATTAATGTGGGCAAAACTTAAAACATTTAAACTGATATCTAGAAATATATTCCAAATGAATAAACATTTATTACCGATTCATCTCTTCTTCCATCTCTTTACGTCGTTCTTCTGACATAAGAGACATTTTGGAAACTTATTTAATATAGCCGAACCGTAAAAACACTAATAATAAATTCGAAGAAAATTTAAATGTAATATAACTAGAATAAAATGCATAAAATTCTCTTTGATTGCTAATAGTTCATCAACCAACGAGCCAGTCAAAATAAACAAACAAGTAGAATAGAAAGTTGCGGTTGCAGTTAGTTTTTCAGGAAAGCTAATAGATAATTTCAGTAAATCGAAAATTAAACAAATGGAGTTTATTTGTGAACAAATAAAATAATTTTTTTCTTTTTTTGAAAATATTTTCATTTGGTTTTCATCCCTTGAACACGAACGATACCAATATTGATGAAGTGTATATCAATATTGATGAAATGATATCAACATGCTTAGCAACGAGTAAGAAGAGTAAACAAGCATGCAATCTTCCTAGACACTCTTTTAGCATTTCTTACAGATTTAGGTATAACACTCATTTTTTACTACTTTTTATTTTTAAATTTACTTGATTTCGTATCTTACTAATTCTTAAAAATTCAACAATGTTTCATAAAGTGCATATATTCAAAATTAAATTGTCCCACAGTGGACTGATCATTAAGACACGGTTCCCAGCAGATCACCGAAGTCAAGCATCACTGGCTACGGTCAGTGTGCGGGTGGGTGACCACTTGGATCAGTCTGCGTAGGGACCGAGGGTGTGCGGTATTGGTCCTCGTTAAACTGTGCTGCCGTAAAGTGCTCGACTTCGCGCGCAGGTCGTCGGGCTACCGAAGCGGGGGTGTCATCCCCTCCGCAGAGGATCAAAATTGTGATGGCATGTCTTCGGATCATCCTCCGGGATGTTTCCCAGACCGTCGCCAATAGCCCATTGTGCAGCTCTAGTGCGACGTAAATTAACAACAACAACAACAACAAAATTAAATTCTTTAATTGATATCCACAGCAAACTTTGTCTAAAGTTAAAGTGTTAATCCCCCCTCTCTCGTTTCTACTTATGTTAGAAGTCGTATTATTCATATGATACAGCAATATATTTTTAAATAAAAAAGGAGAAATTGTTATCAATATATACTCAAGGTGAATCATAAAGAAGTATACAATGTTAACGCACTATATATTAACATGTAAGATCTGTATGTTTCTTGCAACAGAATTGCTTGAAATCATGATAAGTTTTATTAGAGGCGTTCTATGTGTGACCCTTTAGTCTCATGACACACATCAAAACACTAATCCATTTCTGCCCAAAGGTGGTTAAAAATAATGATTTTGCCAATCACTTAATTTTCACCCATGAAACAATATTGTATGTCAGGGTAAACAAGAAAATATTGTCTTTTTGGAGAACATCTTTTTTAGAATCTCAAATTTTCAGAGCAACGTGGGCAAGATTCCCCGAAGGTAAATGTGTCCTATGCAGTGTCCAGAAAGACAGTATTGTGCCCCTTTTTCAAGAGCAAACTCTCACTTGAGCCACGTTTTTGAATATGTTAACTCTTTGGTTGATACCACATTTGTATAATGACAATGATGGCTTCATTCTCCAATTGGATGGTGCACCTCTACACACATCAGCCCACGTGTGAGATTATCTCGATGAATATCTCCCTCTCTAATGGATTGGACAAGTGGCGGACTACAAAATTCTACTTACCCAAAGACCACGAAGATATCTTGATCTAACACCTTGCGATCTATTCTTATGAGATGTAAGCAACTTTTAGCAGGGCTGAAGCAGTGTATTCTACTCACTATCAATGAACTTGATTCAGTTACTTTAGCACACATATTTGCATAAATAGTTAACCGGTTCTATATGTGTCAGACATGGAGATGGCGTAGCGCGTGTAATTAAGGACTCACTGCACTCATAGAACACCTGCGATTGTCTCTAGCAAAGCTTAAAATAATCCCATACATTTCTGTTGCAGGTAATATCTAATATCTAATGCTATTTTTGATTTATTTACTTACTAAATAATGGAGTCAGACAGGGAGACTCCTTATCCTGTCCTCTTTTTAATGTTGCTTTAGAGAAAGTTATAAGAGATGCTGAAATCAATATCAGAGGCAACATATTTTCAAAATCTATTCAAATATTGGTGTATGCGGATGATTTAGACATCATTGCGAGAACTGTTCCTGCGTTAAAAGAAGCTTTCCTTTCTTTGGAGCTTGCTGCTAGGTATATGGGACTAATCATTAATACCGATAAGACCAAATACATGCCTGTACTTGCTAAATTAAATTCTAGTGAATCCTATCTGGAGATTGGTTCCCACAGGTTTCAGACTGTTCAGAATTTTACTTACCTTGGTTCAATAGTTACTGCCGACAATGACATAGACAATGAGATTCGGAGTCGTCTAAATTGTTCAAATAAAGCTTTTTATGGTTTAAAGCATTTTTTCAACTCCTCTCTTTTATCAAAAAATACAAAACTTTTACTTTATAATACATTAATTAGGCCAATAGTCATTTACTGCTTCACCATCTGCTTATCTATGGCTCTGAGACCTGGAACCTAACTTAAGCTAGTGAAAATAAAATTGCCATTTTTGAGAGAAAAGTTTTGAGGGCCATCCTTGGTGGGATAAAAATAAATAATTCCTGGAGAAGACGATATAATACTGAACTGTATAAAATCTATAGAGAGCCAGATATTGTGAAATTCATAAAAATGAATCAAATGAACTGGGCAGCTCACAATTTCAGAAGGAATGATGACTCAAATTTAAAGAAAATCCTATTACACAAACCCCTAACGATCAGGAAAAGAGGTAAACCCAGGCTGAGATGGCTGGATTTAGTTGACACTGATTTCCTTACTCTAAAGGAGAAAAACTGACGAACAAGTGTCAAAAGTAGAGAGAAGTGGATTCGAATTCAAAGGAAGGCACTGACCCACCCTGGGCTGTCTAGCCAGATATGATGATGATTATTTTTGATTTATACTGCATTGAAACTGCATACTTCTTTATGTATGACCCTGATATATATAAATATAGCTTGCTTTTAGTTCTTTTAAATTTGAATAGCGATATTAAAACAATTTTGAGTTAAAATCATTTATTTACTTTACTTTTATATTTACTAATTGCTATTTTTATTATTTTTGCTTTACAACTTTACTTTTTACTAAACTCTAAATGGTACTACTATTTTTTTAAATTTATTTTAAACAGTATACTACTTTTATTTGTATTTTTACTTTTTGTATACATTATAGTGATTATTTTTCGTTAATTTTTAGACCTGGAAATCATTATGCTAAATTGATCTGCTACAACTGAATTCATGGAGTCAAACATTTCTGATTGGTCTGATGGGTTTCAACGAATCTCGCTTTGTACCCATATTACTGCTCTGAAACTCTTTAAAAACTTCTTGTTTGTAGGCAAGTAAAGAGCTATAGTTACATTTTATATCAAAAATGTTTTGTATTAAGTATACCTAAAATAGCTAACTATTTAAACTTTTATCTTTGTAATTTAATGTGGGCATGACATGAAGGTATCTTCATGAATTCATGGTACCTTATTGACTCTGCTGGAATCAGCAGCTTTTAGCTAAATCTATGGCAATACATAAGTTAAGTGCAAATATGAGGGAATAAAAATGTGCATGGACTAGCTGCTTTGTTTGTCCTCTTTACTCTCAGATAGTGAATTAAATAATTATATGGCATTCAGTCTTTTAAGTCCAATCTGTCTTTACTTATTCACATTTCAGGGCTTCATGTTGACTTCTGCCTTCATGAATTCTATATTTTGTAGTTCCACATTGTCTTTGCTACCTTCAACAGCTTTGCTGTTTATCCATTATTTTAAGTACTATATGCATACATAGATTATGTAAAATATGTGCATATATTTTTGATTTATTTGATTAAAATAAAAACTTTATGTTATCAAAGGTTTAATACTGTTTCAATATTTACACCTCCTTTATTTTGAAATAAAACAAAGAAATAAATTTGCTCTTTTGTTCCAAAGTGAGTTAGAAAGCTTTATATAGTGTTCACCGCACCTGTTTCCAAGCATTTAAATGCTTATTACTATAAATGCTTATAACACAAAATTAAAGAAAAGTTGCTAAATATAGTTTTTTATGTATATATATATATATTTTTATAAAATTGTATTTCAAATGCTTTGGAAGCAGGGTTGGCGTTTTGGACGTCATTAACTGGTTTTGGGCAGGACACGTGGGTTTTACTGTCCAAAACCTTGAACTTTGGTAAAAGGTAAAAATTCTATAGGTGTAACCATTGTACGCATAATAATTACATGTATCAATAAATATTTGATATTTTTTATACAATTTACTTTAACTTATCAAAATAATATAATATAATAGGAAAAGGTTTATAATTTTTGAACCTCCATAATTCATTGAACAACAAAAGTGAATACCTAATCCTTTAAATATAAATATGCTTTTAATACTGATAAATAATATTTTTGCATAAGGATAAATAATGCAATATTAAAAAACAAAAATTTTTTTTTAAAAAATACTAAATTTGTTTAAAAATTAACCTTTTATTTTTCACAATATTTTTTTTAAAAAATTTTATAATTTCTGCATCACAGGATGATAAAAAAAGACATCTATTTTTTAAAAAAATTGCTTTTAAATATAAATATATTAGTTTAAATTGAAAATACAAAATAACTGAAAAATGTATCAACAGTTTTGAAGGGCATAACATCAGTTTCAGTTATTGACACTGGTGATGTATCACCACTATGCTAAAAGAATTGAACATGAATGAAATAACAGTATTCTTGAATAGTACTATAGGTAAATAAACCTGTTTATGACTAACCAAGCACTTAGTCCCTAATAACTTAACCTGTATGGCAAGGTCCAACTTCAGTTATGTACTATTGAATGAGAGGACCAATTGAACTTGATTACTGATTAATCTTCCTTTGTTTAATGTTTAATTTGAAGAGTCAAACAATATTAATAAAGCATTATACTTTTAAAAACAAATATTCTGTAGTAAATTTAATTATCAATATGTTATTAGTTCTATGTTTATTTTACCTCTTAAATATTGTTCAGATAAAATTGTGACATAATTTGAGTAAAAGGGTTTTGGATAGGACGGTTTAAACCATGGATTAATCCATTCTGTCCTAAACCTTGGCAACCCTGTTAGGAAGGTTTGAATTAGTTTATCAAATTATAGGCTCAATTTATTACTTTCTAGACTCCTCCCTAGTTTCCTTACCCACAAGTCTTTGTCTGCTTTTATTTAAAAAAAATTAAAAGATAATTTGTCTGAACAATGCTGATTCGCAATAGAGTGCTTTAAATGATACAAAATATGTTTTTCAAATATTGCAAGAAAATAATTTAATATTGGAAAATTTAAAATATTGTAAAGCAAATAAAGCAAATAAGAAAATAAGAATCTAGAGAGAAGAATCAAAAGATTAGAATCAAATGAATCAAAGAGATAAGAATCAAAAAAAGAAAATAAGAATCTAGAAGGAAAAAAAAATCACCACAGCCATTTAAAAGTTATTTGTGAAAATGTTATTTGAAATAAAACATTTACACAATTCTGGAATGTTTACAAACTGCAGGAAAAGTCAATGCATTTGTTGAGTTACTAGTAAGCAGACACATTAACAGATTTCCTGGTCCTATATGTTAAGTTCGTGTATGTTAATAATGTTAAATTTGATATACATATTTGTAAGAGTTAACTCTCATATTTGAATATGATTAATGCATCTTTATAATCTTTTTATTATCATTTTAGCTGAAAGCAATGAAATTCAAATTTATGATTGGAAATTGAGAGAATTGTTATGGAAAAGTGCTATTTTTGATAGTTGCACCATACATGGCATTAGAATTAGTAAGACATAGTTTATATATAGTCATTTTAAAATTTTGAAAAAAATCAAAAGTCATATATTCTTATATTATAATTTTATTGCAAAAATTATTTTTAGCATTTGATATTTAAAAATTATATCTACTATGGTTTTAAGTTCTTTTTTTAACGTAGGCAAATTTAGTGTGATATCTGTTGTAGAAATTTTTCAGTTTAGAATTGTTTTTGTTTAGTTCAGTTTAGAAGAAGAATAAACGATGAAGTAATACACTAATGATTATTTCCTTAATGATGGTAAGGTAAACATCTTTAAAAAAAAGAAGAAAAATCTTGTGAGGATTTTTTTATTTTATTTTTTAAATGGCGGGAAAATTTATCGAATTTTGTTCCGGTTTTTTAGTTTTCCGGTTTTCTGATTCTGTATAATCTGTATAATTCTGATAACGGGTTCTGTACTGTAATGTTATTTTTAAATTATTCAAAAATTGAAAATTACAAAATTCAATCAAATCATTCTAAAAAGTTGAATTTCTAAAAAGTTCTTATTTCTAGATTTTCAAAAAAACAAAGCTTCTTTTTTAGTATTTGATTTTGATTTGCAATTTAAAGAACTTTTTTCAGTATAATTTGTTTATGTCTTCCATGGGAATATTACAAAATTGTTTTGTTTCAAACAGAAAAATATTTATATCACAAATTACTAGTAAAAAGATATAAATAGTTACTATAAACTCAGGATTTTGTGATAAATGTGTTTTCTTAAGAAATGAAATTCAAGCAATTGCAAATGTTCTTACAACTCAGTGTTAAATTAATCTCATAGAAAAATAATGATGACAATTTTTCTTATTTTCAGGCCAATTTTTGTAGTGCTGTTTCTTTCCCCTGCTAAAAAATGCATCATAAGCTCACACACTCTTTTTGCCACTTAAACAAATTATTTTTAAATATTCATTTCTCTTAAATTGTATAAATGGTGCAGCATGTATCAAACATTTTTTATTTTCAAGTAAAACTTAAAAATAATATTTTGCAACATTAAGAAAGTGTTAGTTTAATAATTTATTTTTATTAGTATTAGATATTATTAGTATTAGGTTTTATTATATTTATTAAATAGTCAGTATTTTAGTAAATATACTGATAATTTTTTTCTACTAATATTTCAAAAAAATTTTTTTTTTGAATTACCTATAGGGCAATTTCACGAAAGTGTCAACTTTTAAGTGAAATTTTTTTTATGAATTGCATATTTTAATTTTAAAAATATGTTCAAAAATAGCCAAAGTCTACATATTATTGTTTAATTTTTGATAATTTTAAGTTTTTTGAATCTAGCAGCATTCTAAAGTAATCACATGGCTGACAAGTGAGTTCTTCACATTTGTGCTCAAATTGTTTTCTTGAAAAATACTTATAAAATAAAAGAAATGTATCTTTCTTTTGCAATATTTTGATAAAAATATGCATATAGTACAAAATTTAAACATTTAAAACATAGCCTTTAAGTCATTTTAAGTTTAATATATTAAATAAAAGTAACTTTTTTTTGTGTCATTCCGTCACATGTTTTAGTATATTTTTTTAAATAGCAACTGCGTTTTTGAATGAAAAT
>NC_092206.1:57324537-57422635 GCF_043381705.1 Parasteatoda tepidariorum | reverse complement strand
AAAAAAATCAGATTTTTTTGATTTAAATCAGATTTTTTTGATTTTTATTCAAATACACTGTAAGAACTTTAATTTATGATTAAAAAAACTTTATAAATGCTTAATCAAAATTAATAATAAAACTATATTATAACAATATTTAGAACAATATTTTAACTTACTAAAATAATTTTTCATTATAATACATAGCTTTGAATGCATAGCAACCATTTTGAAACAAATGCATGATTGAAATTTAAGGACTAGTTCAAATAGAAAATTTAAAGAATACTTTAGTAGTCTGTCTAGGTTTTTCAAAGATAACTATTTTGTGAAAATGTAGACATAATTTTTGAAAATTAAAAATTTGGATTTATCTTTTCTTACGAGACACAAAAATAAAATGTTGAGAAAAAAGTATTTTGTGGAATTGTTCTACCGTTTTTCCTAAAGTTGTGTAGGTACCGGTAAACGGTAGTAAATTTCACTTGGACAGACCCCTGTACTTTAACTATTCAAACAGAGTTTCAATTAGCAAACCATAATCTTAATTTAAAATTTCCTTTTTTTTCCGTTTGATTTTTAAAATGACAAAATAAATGTAACAGATTGTGTTTATAAATGTAGTCATTCATCAAAAAATAAATATTTAATCTATATATTTTTATATTAAAATATTCACTTTTAATTCTATATCAAAATAGATACGTTAAGCTAAAAATATTTTTTTTTAAAAAATCTATGTACTCATAGGAATTTTTTTCCACAAAATTTCGTTATAGAAAATCAGATGTCAAAGATACTGTAAACATATTATGAGCAAAAATACCAGTTAATAACCCTACTGTTTCAAATAGAGTTTGAAAGGGAAGAATGACACTATATCAGGAAAAAAATATCTGAATTTATTGGCCTTTTTCTTTTCTTTCTATTTTTGGCAAATTGGGTATTTTCTTTTTAATATGCTTTTGAAAAAGCTTCAAAAATATACATTTTCCACCAATAAATATAATGTAGATTTTAATTCCATGCTTTTTCTTTCAAACGGTAGAATTTTAATTAACAATATTTACATTATTTTTTGAAAAAATTCATGTTTAATAATTACTTTCTACAGCTATGCAAGTCTATATTAAGACAGCATTAAATGTTTACTTTAATCTGTGCTTTCAATCTCAAGAATCAAAAGATTTTTAAAAATGTAATTTTCAATGTGTTGGAATTTAACACACACCAAGAAAGAAAGTAATTTCGTTAACTAAAATTTATTAATGCAACAATTTATTTAAAATAAATTTTGAAACTAAGAAAAGAAAATAATAAAAGAATCATTAATTTAAAACGCTGTTTTTTAACTTTTATAATCAATATGTATCAAAAAAAATTAGTTGATTTAAATCAATGATTTTTTTAAAAAAATCATTTGATTTAAATCATGATTTAAATCGTGATTTAAATCAAGCTGATTTAAATCAACAAACCCTGATTTATAGTCATGAAATATATTTATAGTCATAGTATTTATAGAATAGTATTTATAGTCATGAATTTATTTTTTTATTGAATGAATAGTCACTAATTTTCTGGTTGATTCACTATATTTGGTATTAATCTTCAATATTTTTTCTGAAAATTAAGACTTTACCAAAATTAAAAATTATATGAAAATTGTAAAAAAAATTTGAGATCAAATCTTTTTATTTCATTCTATTCAGAACACAAAATCCAAAACTCTAAAAGAAAATAAGGATAAAAATAATTTTTTTTTTTTTTACATCAATTATAACTATGTCAGTTTTAATACAATTTATAGGTATAAATGAATGTTTAAGAAAACATGTTTTAAGAAATTTTTTTTGTTCTATGTTTAAAATAATATGTTATTGAATTTTTATTATTTCCTGTCATGTTCTTATTTGGAAATAATTGTTTATTGATATTTCTGGTTGAGAAATTAAAAAAACTTATAATATAATTTTTTAAATTTTTTTTATGAGATTTAAGAAAAAAAAACCTAAATTATGTTTTTATTTTGTTTCAATGACTTCATATGAATTTTTATGTGTTTTTTTCACATTAATTTGATTTATTACTTTTTAGGTGATAATCATAAATTCCTCGCATTTGGTGCAAAGCATATCAGAGTCCTATCCTTCATTCTCGACGCTGAAATAAGGTTTGGTTGATGTATTTTAATTTCTTGAGATGTTTTTCATATAAAAAATAAGTCAAGATATAAAATTTATTGAATTAAGTTGATATTGAATTTGAACATTTAATGAGTTAAGTTATAAATGTGCTTATTATTTATTAAAACACTCATAAATGAGAGAAAACTTATGAAGTTTGCAAATATAAGAAGGATATTTAAAATGTAGTTATAATATCCTAAATTTTTTTTAAAATATAGTTAACACAAATTTATTAAATCTTTATTAAAAATAAAGAGGAAATCTGTTTCACACATTCCCCTTCCCTTTGGCACTGGTTTCAAAATAAAAATAACAAAGCTTCTTTGTTTTCTATTGTCTGGTCTCTTTACAACTAAATATTTTTCCTACATTTAAAACTTTTAAACCTTTACTTTTCAAATTCTTTTCTATCCAAATCATTGGCTTCAAAAATTAAGGTGGTAAAGATAAGCATTTTGCTAGCTTTGAAAGCAGGGCCCATTATATAGACCCACAAAAGTGTGAATGATGAAAATAAAACAGATTTGAAAAAAGAAATGCAATGTTGCCTTAGAAAATTGGAAAGAAAATTAATACCAACATTGTTCCCTTTAGCTGGTTTCTTTCTTTCTTTTGTTTTGAAACTTTATTTTCTTTTCTATCTTTTTTTGTTGTTGTTGTTGGAAATATTGCATTTATTTTTTTAAATCTGCTTTGTTTTCATTATTTATATTTTGGTGAGTCTTGATATTGGGTAACTGTTTTGAACTTTGGAAACATGCTGGACTTTTCCTCCTTCATTTTTTAAGTTGACCAGTATGTTTTCTATTGCTTCACATTATCTAAATTCTCCCGTAGACCCCCTCTGTAACATCCCTGCTCAAAGGGAATTTTCCATCCCTGATTGACAGTATTATAGATATCATTGTGATTAAAACGCAATCAAATGCTAATTTAAAGAGTCTCTTGTTGTAGATAAAAATTAGAATAATTTTTTTATAATAATTTTTCTAAGTATCTCAAGATTTTCATTGTTTTTTTAAAAAGAATTTAATACAAAATTGAAAATTTTTTTTAAATTGTTTTTTTAATAAAATAATTTTTTATATTTTAATATTCTAGATTGAATCCCAAGTATGGCCAATCACTTGAGGCCAATCCTTTCCTAAATGTTCTGGTTAATATTTGATTAAAAATTATTAATGTTAAAAATCAAACTTTGCCATATAAAGTCATTCACAATGATGGAATAATGATGAATGTTTCAACAGAATTCTATCTTTAACACTATATCAATGCCCAATAATTTTTTCACATATCTTAATAGCAAGTTGTTGTAATCAATAGAATCTATTATGTTATTTTTAGATAAATTTATCGATTGATTTGTTTTAGCTGTTTACGTAATGAAATCTTTGTGTTAAACATTTACCTGATTTTCACCAATTTTAAGTAAGTTTATTAGAAATCGTCTTAGGTTTTTTAATTTTTAAGGTGAAAATTTTCACAGTTACTATTAAAATTCTTTGTTTAGCAATATTTTGCTGCCTTGGCATTAACTTTGGCTGTTTGTCTTGCTAACTCCTGATCATATAGTTTTTATTTATTATTCAGATGAAAAACAGTCGCAATAAAAAAAATAATTATTTAGTAATTGCTATACATTACACTCTTTAAATATTTAAAAACCAATTACATATCAATATTTTTACATTTCTGTTTTTACCTAGGTAAATATGGTTCCTAATTACATTCTTCTCATAGTTAAATTTTTGATTTATGGAGTTTGAGAGTAATAATAAACTAAATTCAAGTTTTTTAAGAGAAAAAGATGCTTTATTTGTGTTGTTACTTTTGCAAACCGCTGTTATTTTCACATATACCAAAACTGGTACTTTGTCTATTGTCAGATTGAGTGATACTTATTGTTTAAATAAGTATAAGGAGTTTAGTGTAAGTGTTAAGTAATACTTTTGTTTTTCTGACTGCAAATATTAGAACATAATAAAATGGTAAACCAAAAAAATTTGTGGTATACCGCCTTCTTGCTTAAGGTGGCAGCATGCTTGTCTTTAAAAATCAACTATTTCAGATATTTATTTTATTGCTAAAGCGCATGAATCTTTACTTAAAGGAAATATTTACCATAAATTATTTTAAATTAATCTTTTACAAAGCTTACTTTGATTTTATCCAATTTATTTTCATCTTAAATTTTCTTGCCAAAAATTATTCTGTTTGTGCTATAAGATAAACACGGTAGCGAAAAAAGCAAGTTTGAAATGTTTCCTTCTTTTGAAAGTATTTATTATTAAATTCTATTTTTTTTTAAAATTTCTTTTAGTCTAACCCATTCCCATGCCATAAATTTAAAAGATTGGATCCTAGATGTGCAATGGATATGTAAAAAAGAGGAAATAGAATACACTGTTGCTGCTTTGACTGCTCATAATTGCTTAATTTTATTAAATGAATCAGGGGAAATCCTACAATCATATCATTGTGCAGAAAACTGTATATTGTATCCTTTTTCATTTATTTTTGTAATTCGAATGATAAGTACATTGAAAATTGATAAAAAGTTAAGTAACTATTGCATTATACCTTACTCATTCACATGCAGTTTTATATAATTTTAAAATTATATGTATGTGTTTAAAAGAAAATCAAAGAACGCTCAGTTCTTTTGATCATTATTTCTTAATTTTAGTTGTAATTTTTCTGATGCGATACCAAAGATATCTAAAATACCACCTAAGACATCTTAATTAACGACATTCAAATGTTAGCTAATTATATACAAATTCATTATATTAAATTATATTATGCAGATAGGATAGATTATATTTTTAAATTTAATCAGTGAAATTGACTTAATTTTGTACTTTATATATTTAATTGTTGAATTAAAGCTCAGTTTGATTTTGATTCAAAAGCAATTGTTGAATAATACTCAGTTTGATTATTTTGATGTAAGTTTTTTTTCTTTTTTTTTTCCGTACAGCAAGCAAAGTTTTCTTAACATTAAAAATCCAATTAAATTGCGTTTAAACTGTGATAAAAAATACACCAGAATCTGTAAATTATGTTGAATTGATTATGCAGTCTGCATTTTAGTAAGTAAGAAAAATCTTTTTCTGCCACAAACAAGTATTTATTTTGGTTTAAGTAACAAACGCAAACTTAATTGACTGAAATGCCGAAACAGAAAAAGTTCTTTTTTTTCTGTTTTGGCGGAAAACACAAACAGAAAACTAGAATTGCATTGATTCATTAGATTATTATTTTTTTTTGCACTTGAAAATTATTTTAATAATTATTTTTTTTATTTATATTTTGTATTGTACAAGAGACTAGTCTTAAATCAATTGTTTTATTTTTATTGAGGTACTACTACTTTTTATTTTTACAATTAATGTTTTTTTAAAATGCAGATATTTCTTTTTCTTTAATGACATGATCAGATATTCAGCATCAATTATTTCTTGTGAATATCATTCACTAGTTCTTGCTGTTGGAACTGTTTTTCAGAAAATTCTTATATGGTCTCCCTTTTCTAATCAGAATGATGTTAGCAGAAATGAGCCATTTCACCAATTATCTGGACATCAGGTATTTTGTACTTTTGATTTAAGATTGGTTATTGCATTTCTCAATCAAACTAATTAAAATCGGTGGCTACAGTATTTATGAAAAGTTAATACTTTTTAAATAAAAACTAATGTTATAAAAAAGTGAATATTTAGCCTTTTTTTTACACTGGTCAATTCTTAATTTTATTCAATTGCTGCTGTGTTTCAGAATCAAGAAGAGTCATACTTTTCACCTTAGTAAAGGTTGACAAATATGTTAATCACAAGAAATTTTTGTTTTATATCTTGTGAGAAAAGTGTTTTATTATTTCATAGATGGTCTGCTTGTCTGAAACCATTATAACTTGGCTTGGCTTATAACCTCTAAAGAATGATCTTTACTAGCCCACAGACCAAAGAATATTGAAAGTAAAAAGAAAAGTCCAGCTCTTCAAAAACACAAGTAATGCTGAAAATGCTCAGTACGAGATGCTATAACAGATAAATAACTTACAGGGTGAGCAATATTCTCATTTAGCATATGCGTGCTTGAGTCAAAATGTCATTCTGGAACTATGCCATCTGAACTGTTGTTAGTTGGTCACATTGCTTCCAGTATACCATCATTTTAGTTCTTCTGTTCTGTCTTGACCACCAGTTATATCCAATATTTTTGATAGAAATTAATTCTTTAGAAATACAGTGGAGCATCGTTTATACGACGCCGAAGGGACCACCTAAAAACGTCGTATAAACGATAACGTCGCATAATCGATTTTTACTTCTAAAACTGAAACTAACTCTGTTTTCAGTTAATTTTAATGTTTAACGTGTTGATTTACATAAATTTCTAAATTAGACAAAGCAAAACAAACAAATAACCAAAGAAGAAAAATTGCAGTGAGCAATTTGAATGTATGTTACCTTTAATTATATTTTCTTGCTATTAGTCTCTACAATGCTTTGAATAGCGAGTTGAACTTACTGCTTTCTATGATGCAATTTTAGATTTCTAATCACGGCCAAATCTAATGGCTGAAGCGCACTTGTGCAATTTGCAGGAAAAAAGAGAGCTTTTACATTTTCCAAAATAATTAGTATCGATGGGTGCGCTGGACATTGGTCGATGAATAGCAAAATTTTTCGTTTTTGCCTCTTCATAACATTGTCTAGTTTTTTCAGTCATCTAGTAAAAATTACGGTCGTCATCCAAGCATTCTTGTTGGCACCCTTTTCTGTATCATTCATGTTGGCAAATTCCGCCCTTTTTTAAAATACACAAGAAAAAATAAAAAATTAAATAAACGTGAACAAAATCTAAAAACCGACGTATAACCGATTCTGTGCGTCGTATAAACGATATATTTTTACATTAAAATGAATAGGAATGATTTGGGACCACACTAAAACGTCGTATAAATGTAAACGTCGTATAAGTGATCGTCGTATAAACGATGCTCCACTGTATTACAATAAATGCAGTATTAATAAATAATGAAAACAAAAGCAGAAACCAATCATAAATGAAAACAGAAATCATTCCTCCTCACACCCAACTTCAGCAGTCAACCACCTTGAGATGTTTAATAATCTTACCTACTGATTTCTAAATGGTAGTTAGGAGAAGAAGTGGATGCTAACCTGTTTCAAGAGGTACATTTGCTACAATGCTCCATAAAGTTGCTTTTTCCTTTGTATAGGAAAGGGTCTTACCTACCACTGGAAAACTGGTTTACATTATGTCTATGCAACCTAGCCTTTTCCTCCTATGTATATTTTTCTAACAATTATTATAGATGGAGCACAAATTATATCTATGATATATGTCTTATTGTGAATGAGTGTATTCTCCTATAGTGTATTCTAATATAAAGTAAATGTAAAAAAAAAATCAAATTATATTATTTCAATAGCAATTTTTAAAATTTTCTTTTAATTAGTCTGATTATTAAAAGAGTCAGAATCTTGAGTCAATTAACTTTCAGGAACATTCCTTAAACTCATTTTTTTTAATCAATTAATATTATAATAAGGTTTCTAATTGAGACTCAAAATTTTGTTATTATTTTTATAAATTAGCGAAATTGTGTGATGTTGTGTAATATATTTTGTAATAGTTTATAAGTAACATTAACAATATTTTCTCACTAGCAAAATTGTTATAAAGAAAATCAAACTTTTCAATACAAAGAAAATTTGTCTTATTATGCTGCTAGTTATCAGGAAAGCTTAAAATATTTATAAAAGGCTTATAGTTGCAGAAATAATTAAAACTTATTGTATTTTTAGGGCGTTATTTTCTCTGTTACCTACAATGAACAACATAAAATCATTTGCTCTACATCTGATGATCGTAGTTTAAGAGTTTGGAAAGTTCACAGTAAAGATCAATTTGCCTCTTCTCTTGAATTCTGGAGAAACTCTACTATTGAATCAATTTATGTTCTTTATGCGCATGAATCAAGAGTATGGAGATCTTTAATTTTAAATTCTTGTATTCTAAGTATAGGAGAGGTAAGTAAAATATTTATGTTATGAAGCAATTGTTCTGTGCTTGATAATTAAAATATATATATAACTGAAGTGTTTTTTATTATTGTTTTTCATTGTTGCAAGAGCATATGTAAATTATTGGCTAATTCCTCTAGTTCTTTTTTATAGCTCACTCTAAAAACCATTTTGTTTTAAATACTCTAAATGACTTATTTTCAGTTAAAATCGTTAGTGGTTCTGTATTTATTATTTAATTCAACATTTTTTTCCCTTAAGTATTTCAACTAGAGTCAAAACAGACCTTTTATTCAAAAATATGCTCATATTATATTCACTCTAAAAAGCATTTTGTTTTAAATACTCTAAATTATTTATTTTCAGTTAAAATCATTAGTGGTTCTGTATTCATTATTTAATTCAAAATTTTTTTTTCTTAAATATTTCAACTAGAGGCAAAACAGACCTTTTATTCAAAAATATGCTCATGTTAGATAAAATTCAACTAGAGGCAAAACAGACCTTTTATTCGAAAATATGCTCATGTTAGATAAAATTTATTTTACTATCTTAGTATTTCTTTCGAGTTTTTTTTTCTACTTTTTAATTCTTTTAATGCCATGTCTAGGATTTACTCACTTAGTGTCATATAGAGCAGGGCTTCTTAAACTGTGGGTCGCGACCCCCAGGGGGGTCGCGAGACTACTGAAAGGGGGTCGCAAAGATCTGATACTTTTCAATCATTATAAATAAAATTTTAAAATTAGTATACACACTACGTACAAATATAAATACAAATAAAAATCATACAAAATACTATTGTAGTTTTATTATAACTATTTTTTGAAAAAAGTGGCAATGCAAAACTGTTATGTAGGGCCTATAAATGAAAATATGGAAGTAGCATTTAAAATAATAAATACAACGCGCTCCTCGATTTTCAACTGAACGTTCGACATTGATGTCTGGCCGCCGGCGTCAGTGTTTGCAAGATAACTTAGTGATTATAAGTACCCAGACGCCGCGTCGCCTTACAGCTTACACATACAATACGGAAGCATAATCAAGCTAGGCTAGGCGAATCGGCATATTATTTTTATAAAAGAATAATAAAAAAAATTAAATGAAAGCTTCTTTTTCGGCGTCTTTGTGATACGGTGCCTTTGTGCGCTGCACACTTTGAACACGCCATGCGTCGGGGTTGATCTGATCGTAATTTGTTGTCATTGCACTGGTAAAGATTCGAGTGTAGTTATTTTTCTGTTTGTACTTCAGTTTGGACTCAGCTTTGTCTTCGTAGTGACATGTGTGTATTTACTGTGTAATTTTCAGTTGGTGTTTTTAATTATTACGTTAAAGTTCAACTACATTTTGTTTAATTATTTATTATTATTTAACCATCATGGATAAATGGCTAATTAAAATTCCAACTAATAAGTCTGCCACGCCGTCACAACCAAGTTGCAGTGCTTCAAATCCGACTTCTAGCAAAACAAAAAAAAGAAAATATGACGAATCATATTTGCAGTATGGCTTCACATGCTCTTCTCACAACAATGAAGAACAACCAGTGTGCTTAATTTGCAAAGAAGTTTTGGCTGCAGAAAGCATGAAACCGTCAAAACTGCAACGACATTTGAATACTAAACATGCAACGTTATCAAAAAAGCCAATAGAATATTTTGAGCGTCTTTTGCAAACATCAAATAAAGAAAAGAACACTTTGGAGAAGTATGTTACTTTGAATGATAAATATCTATTGGCATCGTATGAAGTTTCGTATTTGATAGCAAAAACGAAAAAGCCTTTTACTATTGGAGAGCAACTTTTACTACCTGCAGCTATAAGAATGTCTGAAATTGTTCATGGAAAACAGTATGCTGCTGAAATTAGTAAAATTCCATTATCAAATGACACTGTGTCCAAAAGAATTTCAGACATTAGCAATGATCAATTTCAACAGCTTCTTATGAGGCTTAAAGACAGCTCAAAGTTTGCAATACAACTGGACGAGTCGACAGACATTTCAAAAATGGCACAGTTGTTACTTTTTGTAAGATATATTTATGAGGGAAGCATTCATGAAGATATACTGTTTTGTCGTCCTCTGGAAGGTCATACTCGTGGAAAAGATATATATAAAAAAGTAAATGAGTTTTTTGAAAAAGAAGGATTAAATTGGAAAAATTGTGTTGGTGTGTGCACGGACGGTGCTGCAGCAATGACCGGACAAGATCTTGGTTTTACAGCATTTGTTAAAGCTGGAAATGATCATATTACATTTACACATTGTATGATTCACCGAGAGGCACTTGTTGTTAAAAAAATTGCACCAGAATTAAACACTGTGTTTTTTGATGCAGTCAAAATCATTAACTTTATTAAAAGTCGAGCACTTAATAGTCGATTGTTTAAAAATTTGTGCATTGATATGGATTCGGATTATACAAGTTTATTGCTACATGCTGAAGTTAGGTGGCTATCAAGAGGTCGAAGTTTGAAACGATTATTAACTTTAAAAGATGAAGTTCTTATATTTCTAACAGAGCAAAATTCTAATTTGGCCGATTATTTTCAAGATAATTTATGGCTTCTCAAGCTATGCTATTTGGCAGATATTTTTGATAAAATCAATGATATGAATTTATCAATGCAGGGAGTCTGCGTTAATATGTTTATGTTAAAAAATAAACTTGAGGCCTTTGTTAAAAAAATTCTTATATGGAAGAACAGAGTGGAAAGTGGATCGCTCGAAATGTTTCCATTTACTGACGAGTATATAATTAGTAACAATATTTCAAAAAAAGATACTCCTATAACAAAAATTATAGTTAATCATTTGAAGGATATGGAAGTTTACATGCATAGGTATTTTCCCAATGATATCGATACACAACAATGGATTTGCAATCCATTTTCAATTGAAATGGAAGAAATTAATTTTTTAAACTTAAAAGCACAAGAAGAATTTGCCGAATTAACAAGTGATACTACCTTGCGACTTAGATTTTCTCAAGTGCCTGTGCATGAATTTTGGATAGAAATCAAATCAGAATATCCCCTACTATCGGAAATGGCAATGAACAAATTACTGCCATTTTGTACAACATATTTATGTGAATCAGCCTTTTCCACATTAACTTACATAAAATCAAAATACCGTTCAACTTTAATAAACGTTGAAAATTTATTACGATCTGCACTAACTCAAATTGAGCCTAGATTTAATTATTTGTGTAAAAATAAACAATCACATCCGTCACATTAATATTGTTTGATGTTAATAATATGTTTTTATTAAAAAAATTGTTACAAAAGTTTATTTTTTCTATTGAATATATAGATATAGTTTTATGTTTTCTTATAAAAAAATTGTTACAAAAGTTTATTTTTTCTATTGAATAAATATATATATAGTTTTATGTCATTCTATTTATTGTGTTTTATTACGACCGATATCCCGTCAACGTTTCCAATTATATATATGTGAAATGAATGGGTACGTATTCTTTAATCCTTATTTTATTTACATTGTAAAATAGTGCGATATTACATCTACATCTACGGTTAATATATATTTCATTATATGGAGGAGGGGGTCGTTTAAAATTTCCTAAGCTTGAAGGGGGTCGCTATATAAAAAAGTTTAAGAAGCCCTGATATAGAAAATGAGATTATGTTATCAGGGATCTCAGACCTCCTATATTTCCTATTATTTTCAAACCACTCCCTTTTTTTTCCTCCTATTTCCTACTTTTTCCTATTTTTTTTTTCAAATCATCTGTCGTTTCTGCTATTCCCCTTTGAGCATAGTGATAGCCAAGGAACAGAAAAATCACTGGAAATCACTTGAATTGTAACTGCACCTGTTTTTCAATTCATTTGTTTTGAATGGAGTGTAGTAAAACATGAATTCTTATTCAGTACACCAGCTTCTGTGTCTGGTTGCCAATTTATGTTCAATCAGAGTAGAGGAGAAATAAAATCGCACAGCTTAAAGATTGTGATACACATGTTTTTCCTTCTGATTTCGATTCATATTTTAGCAAAATGGTGAAACAAGTTAAATTTTAAATAGTATTAATCCCCGTGGCAGAATTGGGGCGACATTGTTGCAGAACATTACAGCGTTTTTGCAGAAAGATTTTTCATTTGGGAAGGGACAAATTTTGGTTTTCCTTTTTGCATAATTTTAAAAAAGAATGTTTTTTTCCCAGTAGAATTTTTTTTCATGGATGTCTTTCTTGCTTATCAAATGATCATGATTTTTTTCTTCTCATTTGAGATTTTTAAAGAAATCGGTAATGACTGTCTTTAGCTAGAATTTTAAATCAATATAAAATAAAATATTCAGAAATCACGAAAGTTTAAAAGATAGTTTGTTCTATAAATTATGTTCTTTCTTTAATTTTTTTTTCTTTAAAGAGCACCATATTTTACATACACTTATCTTAGTATCTCTCTTTTAAAAAGTCCTACTCCCTAGATACGTGATCTATATTTTGGGCGTGACTGCACAGATTTTGCGATTTGTAAATTTATATACAAATTTTAATTCATTATTTCTTAAATTATTTTCGAATTTTAATTTGTGTAATGATTTACAAAATTCGACAGAGGAAATAATTTAGTGCATTTTTCCACCTACAAAATGCGAGAATATCGCCCATAATATTAGAATTAAAAAAATATTACTTTTACAATTAAAATTTTTATAAATTTTTTTCTATACTTTCTTCTGTAAACACAACGTTTCTGTTACTTTAAATTAGTAACTGTTATAATTAAAGGTATCTTAAAGCAAATATTAGTGCTAGGGAAGTTTATCGCAGAAAGACTGAAAAAATTCTGCCACAAGGCTCTTGATTGTTTTTAATAAATGCTGATATTATTACGTCGTGCAAAGTTCAAATCTTGGAATCAAGAAATCACTCTTTAACATGCCCAATTTGCACCGATATGGTTAATCCATATGGTGTTTCAATCGTTCTTTCGACAGTCATTGCTACGAATTTGCACATTAAAAAAAATTCTCAATGTTTTTTTAAAAATTTTTTTATTACGTGTGAATCTCATCATTACATATTTCATAATATGCTTTTTTAATACGACAATTTCAAAATTTTTTCAGCAATTATTGCTAGCTCTACTGATTTCCATAGGGTTTTTTAAATTCCGGTTATGTCTCAGTTCATATTATTTCTTCACATAAAATTTGAATTGTGCATTTAAATAATCACTTTTTGGCGTGCTTATTTTATGCCGATTGTATCGTAAATCCATGTTGTGTTTTGATTATATTTCTGGTAGCTATTGAAATTCACATAATTTTTAAACATCCTGATATATATCTGACAATATGGAAAATTTCAATCATGCATTTGAATATTTAATTTTTAACTCAATGATTTTATTGAATTTTTTTGTCAGTTATTGTTATTGATTTCCATTTAGTTTTTAAAATCCAATATTTTTAATACTGTATTATTACAACAACCGAATCCCGAAACAAAACACTAATTTAGCAACCCCTTTTTGAAAAGTCTGATCTGATTCGTGTAATTTTAAAGTGCATCTTTTTTTCCCCGGTAGTTACTGTTATGGATTTCACAATTTTTAATTATTTTTTAATATGAGTAATTTCGCTGTAGATCTTTTTTTTTAGGTAGTTACTGCTATGGATTTCAAAATTTTAAGTTTTTTTTTTATGTAATAATGATTTGCAAAAAAAAGAAATAAATCATGTTTTTTCCAACAAAATGCAAGAATCTTGCTCAAATTATTAGAATAAAAAAATATTTCGCATTAAAATAAAAAAAACTTATGTACAATTTTATTTAATCCAAATATTTTTTTTCGTAAACGCAATGTTTCTATTACTTTATGCTTTAGTAGACCATGTATCTGCAAATTTTCCTTATATCTCTTCTTGATGTACTATTAAAAATAGCATTCAGTGGCATTAATGATGACAATTGCTATTACACTTTATTTAATTTTTGTTGTTGCTTATAGCAAAAACTTGTAAGGCTTTAACAACTTCGTGTTACTAACTTGTTTGAGTTGAAGTTTAGTGTTAAAAAAAGTAAAGCATTCCTGTTATAGTTCATTGTGGTCATGGAAGACGTTTAAGGAGAGTAAAGGCTCTGGAATTTTGAAGTTTAGTGTAGCTGTTCAAAATGAAAGGAAACAAGGGATCTTTATTCCTGTTTCATTTTAGTCTTTTTTATTGCTATTTTAACATGGAAGCATGTATTTGCTATCAATGACAAACTTGCTATAACTACAAATCTGTTAATGTGAATTGCCATTATAATGGGTTTTTACCATGTAAAAAATTTTATTACTTAGAAAGTTATGTCAAAAAATATGAATAAAGCTCACTTAATCTGTGTTTCACTTTTTATGCTGAAATTTTTTTTTCTCTCCTATTTTTAGGACTCTTTCATCTGTGTTTGGAGTTTGGAAGGAACATTACTTAAGAAGTTCAAAGGACACAAGGTTCATTGAAATCTTTTGCTAAAGTTTTTTTTTTCCAGCTCTCTTGGTTTAATGTGCATTTCATTATTTTATTGTTTTAGCTTCCACTTATAGTAAAGCTCTTTACATTTACAAAATTTGGATTTGTTTAGTGTAGGTTTTTTTTAATAATAATTTTTCTTATAAGCTTTTTTTAAAAATTAATAGTTAGCACCAATCAATAATATATTATATAACATTGGGCATCTTATGCAATGATAAATGAATTAAAAAAAAATTGTATTATAAAAATCATTTGCTTATTTACGTTCAATGGACGATGATTACATTAAAAAAAAATTCAGGAAGTGTAACACTAAGGCACTATTGATTCTGAACTTAAAATGTAAATAGTTTACCTGAAAATATATTCAAATCAATTTCGGGAAGAAATCTAACCCTTTGTGATCCCATGCAATCAGCCATCAATTCTTATTGAGAATCAACCTATTACGAATAAAAAGATATAGGTATACAAAATCTGTATGTTTAATTCTGAATGAACCAAAGAAAATGAAGGAAAAAAAATGATTGAAATTGGCAAAACATGGGATATATTTCTAAATAAGTATAGGCTGCTTAAAGTTATGCTGCTAAATTCAAAATATGCTGCTAATTCTAATATTTGTTACAGCAACTATCTGTCCAAAAACTGTGAACTTTTTATTGTTTGGGAAAAGTTGATAACATTACATTACAAACAAACATTTTTAAACAGCTAGTTTAAAAATTGCATTCACCACTAATATTTTATTTATAAAATTGGCATTTCTTTTCCATTTTCATTTTTGATATTTTAATTATTATTTTAAATAAATTACATGTATATGTATATTTATATATTTTAATAGAATGGAAGCATTTGGTGCATTGAAACCACTGTTCAAGATAATAATCTAAACCAAGAAAACATATTTGCTGTAAGATTTCTTACTCTCAATTTGCATTTTGTATTTATATGTTATGTGTTTTAACTTGGTAATGAAAATACTTTTCTATTTATGTTCTTTTTGCACATCTGTCTAACATGTATTAGGAGTGAAAAATTAATGTTATTTTCACCAGCTTTTTATTCTGGCTATACTATTTTCATTTTTAATGCTCATCAAAAAGTATGTATAGCATAGAAAACAATGAAGTAAGTTGAGGAAATATGAAGTTTTAAGCTTTACATAGAATCTGGGATAATTTTATATTCATGCAAGTTATTTGTATTTTTAAAATTTTTCGGATTGATATGGATATGAGAAAACAATTTGCAGATTTTCTTTTGACTATATAATGTTACTTAATTTTTTAATTCATTATTTTAATTATTTTCTTTTTTGACTTACATATTTTAAACTGGGATTTTTAGGGAAATTTGTAATTCAGAATTTTAAAGATAGACACTTGTAGACTTCAATTATCTTAAATTTGTTGTGCAAATATTATAAATGAACTTTTCAATTGTTTATTGTGTCATATTTTCCCAGCATTCTTTTGTGCTTAGCATGTAATTAGAGTATAAAAAGAGAAATTGTCATTTGAATTGAGTGGTAGAAGTTTCAAGTTATTGACAATTAAAATCTCAATACCTCATTTATCATCATTGCTTAAATAAGGAAAATAAATAAATAATCAGTCATAATAAAAATAATAAACATTTTAAAAATAAAAATAATAATTTAAAAAGGGAATCCATTTTTTTTGTATTGTATTTTATAATTTATCAATAAAAGTTTATAAATTTTCAATCGCAATAATTTCTAAGTGTACAGTTTTAAATGATTTCTAAAAATTTTAAGGTCATAGTACATTATAGTTTTTTTTAATATAGTTGTCATAGCTGTTCAGAAACTTACTGTAATGTAGGACCATTTTTTTAAATTCCAATATTAAGTTCTTTTGTTGCCAAGCATTTAAGCAAGATTATCACTTTGAGGTCTTTATCATTTGTGAACTCTAAATCATCTCAACCTATCTGTTATATGTGATTACCTTCCCTTCTGAATTTTGTTGTGCAATCCGGATTTTTCTTCGTTAAACATGTCATATAATAATGAAATTATAGTTATATCATTGTTCATTAAATTATAGCATTGTTCATTGCACTATTATCATATATATTCTGCCAAGCATTTTGTGCATTTGTAAAACAAATGACCCTATGCACACAATTTGTATTATTTTTAATGTTTTCATCCATTTTAAGAGATTGTAATACAAAGATACTACAGCTCAAAAGGTACTACAGTTGGCAAAAGTTAGCCCCCATTGAGGTAGTTCAGAGCTTACTGGTGTGCATCTAGTCATGTCATAATGATTACTGTGAATTCATGAAGACCCTCATGTGTCACTTAGTTAAAAATCTATTTTAAGTAGTTGATTTTAATATTGTTTGCTGTGCTTTTGCTATTTACATAACATTTTGAAATTATATTCTCAGCCTTTTATTAGTATTTTCAATTTAATACCAAGTTTTAGAAAGTTATAAAATAATAAAAATAAAACAATAAAAATATTTAACTATTAAACATAGAAATAATATTTTTAATAGATGTATATTTTTATAATTTTTAATAACATTTGTTTTTTATTAATAGTTTACTGGTGGAAGTGATGGTGGTGTATATATTTGGGGTGTATCTCAAGCCCTTCAATCAAATCTGATTTCACAGTTATCACAAGTAAGTATTTTTGAAACTTTGTTCAAAACTGTACTGCTGTAACCGTCAATTATGAAATAGTTTTTACAGTATTTCATTTAATATTTTTAGACAGGTTAGGTTGGAATTCATTTTTTCTTATATAATTTTGGAACTATAACAATTTCTTAATTTTCTCAGTATTGTTCTTTCTAATTCTTGCGTAACATCTCATTTTCAAGAGCATTGAAGTGAGTTTTCATTATAAATTTTTAGTTGAACTGAAATAAGTTATTAATGTCAGTTGTTGTTATTTAGGCTATAAATAAAAAAGGGATATTATTTAAAAATGCTGGAATTAAAAACACTCATCATATACTTTTATTAGTCAATAAAATTTTAATAATGCCTATATCTCATCGTTAACAGACGATTTAGGCATATGCATATCTATTTAAGCTTATACATATCCATCATACTTTCCAGTTTTTTTTTTTTTTTTTTTTTTTAAGAGGAATTTTTTTTTAATAAGTTTCAAAAGATATTAACAACAGGTTTGTACTGCAGCTTCTATGGATAAAAATTAAATTTATGTATTTTTAAAATCTAATAACAAGCGTAAAAATTAAACTTTTGAACAGTTTTATATCCACTAATATAATATTTTAGAGATTTTATTACTTTTGACATTTATGTAAAATGGCCTTGTGTAAAACCTAGCCGGATATAAAATGTATAAAATTATGTGTAAAAATATTTTGTAATTGTTTTCAATTGTTTACAATTTAATTTGTCATTTCTTAAATAATTTTATTAGCCTTTTAATGAAAAGAATATTTTTATTCTAAGGAGATTAAAATAATAAGTCAATTGATGCCATTTCTTAATCATTTTGCTAGACTCAGTTGGAAAAATACTTCATGATAATTGAGAATTAAGATAAAGAATTTTCTAACTATTTCAAATGGGAGGAAATTAGGAGTTTCTCTCTTAAAATTTTACAAAGTATTTACATAATTTAAATTTAATTTTTAATTATTTTAATGGAAGAATTTTACTGAATGTTTAAAATTTCTCGAATGTTAAAGTTCTTTGACTGTTTTAATATTTTATCAGATTTTTGAATCCATATTTCAAATATAATACACAAAAATAATTTTCTTTGAGCCAAATTCTTTTGCCTAATCCTTTCCAAATCCTTTTCATCATTATATTTGGTATCACAGCCAGGGTGCATCAAGGCTTTTTGTTAAAGATTCCTTCAGGACAACCTCTATTTTGACCTGGAGTGTCACTTTTTTACCCCATTCACTCCAAAACCTATTCTGATTTCATAGAATTGAGCCATCATTGTTTGGCCTTCCACTTTTCCGACTTGTGAAGGCTTTGGCACACAAATTTTTTTTCCTGGTTTTTTTTCTCCTTCCATTCTAGCAATATGAGCAGCTCATATTTTAAATTTTTATACTTTTGATGATATCAGGTTCTTTAAAATGTCCATAAATTGAGTTAAATGCCTTCGCCTAAGTCTATTTTCTTTCTGTATTTTAGCTTTAAAATTTCATTATAATACTATTTATAAGCATTCAAAATTTTAAATTTTTTTTAATTTTTTCATAATTATGATATGATAAAGTACCTGAATACGATAAACTTTTTTTTCTAATGTTTTTCATTTTAATATTTAAAATTTATCCTTTTCTATTTCAGGAAAGTAACATATTCCAATCTCTCTTAAATAATCCAAATGCTGACAATGCTGTTAGTCATCTTCCACCTGACAGGGGCCTAAAAAAAAATAAGGTATTTTTATGATTTTTTTTGTTTGTTTTGATTTTCAACATAAAAACCTATGGAAAAGCATTTCTTCATTAGCTTGCAGAATTTATTAACATGTGGGGTGTATTAAACCAAAAAAAAAAAAAAATGTTTTTAACTTGCGAGAATGAAATTCTTTGCTGCATTCAGAAGCTAAATTTCTTTCTGTGTTTTGCCTTCCATACCAGGTTTTCTTTAAATTTGCATTTTTGATAAGGTTTATTTTATTAAAAATGGGGTATGTGAGAATTCACATTCCTGAAAAAATTACATTTTTCATGCTTATTCTTAAATATATAATTATATTTTTAATTAAATTTTTTAAAGTGCATTATGGCAAGAGAGTGAGAGAGAAAGATAGCTAGTATAAATTTGATATGCTACAACTGTGAGATTTATTAATAATTTTATGAATACTAATTTTAATATGGTTTTAACTTATATTTGAAATTAATTCTTTACAACTGAAGTTTTATTCACTTAAGGATATAAATAGAAATAAATTTTTAAACTGAATTACACTATGGATTAGTATCTTAAGTGTTAGGATATGTGATATCTTTCATGTCAGCAGCTTTTTGTGACACATCTTTTACTGGGTTAAGTTGATTTGTTTAATTATTTTTTTTCATAGTTACTTAAATTTATTATCTTCTATTTTTAAGGAATTAATTCAAAGTTAGAGTAATATTGAAGTAAAATAAAGTTTTTTGATGTGTATTTAATATTTACCAAAGTACAATTAGCTTACTTTTATTACTAAATTATTTATGCTTTTCTTAATTTTAATTTTATGATATTTATTAATTTGACATGATTTTGCTGCCAATTTGTTTTATAATTTTTTTTTAACTGTCAATGGAATCAAATTCAGTACTCCAAAATGGTTTTAATAATATTAAATTTATTACTCTAACATTTAATTTTAATATATTTAATTTTAAAATAGGTTACTTTGCTTCATTATTGTTTCAAAGTTTAATAATACTAGTTTCTATTCATTATTTTGATTGTTTATCATTTTCAAACCAGATATATTCTGATTCAGTAAAAACAGAGAGGTAAATTCTTAATCAAAAGTTTAAAAATGCGCAGCTTTTTCACTTGGCCCTTTAATTTAAAAGTCAGCACAAAGCCATGATTGATTTTAGAACCTGCTTGCAATAAAATTTTTGATAGTATGGTTCAACAAAATGTAGTATTTTGTTGACTATCTGTAATTATTAAAATTTTTGAATCTTATTTATTGAATAAAATCTTATAAAATAAAATATAAAATTTAACTGTGATATTCCAGTTGGTATATAGGAGAGTACTACTATTTATTTATACAAATTTATTATCTTATTTATCTTTTATGAATATCAATTTTAATATGAATATATTAAATATGAATTTTAACAAATAGATGATAATAATATTATTTACAATGTTGGTACAATTCATATGTTATTATTTGTGCATTGTTTATTTTGTGATTAAATTGCAAACAGTATTTAGTTAGTAAAAAGGTGTAACTTATATTAAAAGAATTGTTAATAATTAATTAATGTTTTCATAATCATTAGATGTAATTTATTGTAAGTAATCTTATCTTATGTATATTTATAAATAGAATAATTGACAGCCAGTTAATATTTTCTGATCTATTCAAATGCATTCCAACAGTCCACGATTTATATATAAATATAATATTGTATTTCTACATTAAATATACATTGCATTTTTTTAGACCTAATTTCAAGCAAATTAATCAAATTATATGTTTTGGTAAGTTATTTCAAAATTTTTCTGAAAATATGAAACTTATAGATTTAACTTGTGGTATAAAAATAATATTTCAACTTTATTTTACTAGAAAAAGTGTATTGAAATGTGATTTTAATTAAATTACATTCTCTCCTTGCCTGATAAGCAAGCAATAGCAATCATAAAACATTTAGTAAATTTATATTTCCGGCCTTTTATTTTTATGAATTTTTGTTTTTTTTTCTCTTCAAAATAAATTTTTGTTTAATATAAGAATTGGAAAATTGTTTTTTTAAGGTCTGTGTTTTCAAATTTCTTTTTCTTTTCTTTTTTTAAATTTTTTTACATAATTAATAAGAAATAATCAACAGCATTTAAAAAATATTTAAATATTTTCGTAATTGAGAAAAAAAACATGGAAATATCTTTCAAATTACTGAATGCTTCAGTTTTTTATTGATACAGTGAAACCTCTCGAGAGCAACCACTCTCGGCTCCACAATATATTGGTTAGTCATTCTTAGAGGTTACCTTCATTGGCTTCAAAATGTCATCGACGATACATGATTTTTCGCAAACTATTTTCATTTTAGCCACCATCACTTTCTTGGGGCAGAAATGCCACTTGGGTTGACATTTTAAGAACCGGATTGATGAATAAACTTTAGGGTCAATAAAAATGATCCCTACTGATATAATTATGTGTAAAAACAAATTTACTAATTATCATAGAGAGCAAACTGTTATAATAAGTAAATAAGTAAAGAATTATGTTTTTGTTCGATTTAATTGTATTTCATATAAATTAGTTAGCTTTAAAGCGTGTTTGTTTGAGAGGCTCAGTTTTTTCTAAAATATTTTCTTTTTGTTAAATAATTTTCTTTGTAAAATCATTTTTTTTTAAAAAATATAACTTTCATCTCTAAAATTAAAACATTGATAACATTTTCTCTAGTGTACTCTGATTGCAACATGAATTTGTAGATGAATCTTTCAGAGATTGCCAAAAAGAGGTCTCTAAATAAGAGCCTAACACAAATATCTTGAATACATTTTAATCTACTTATTTGTTTTGTTAAAATTTTTTGTTTTGATTTTTTTTCCATGTTTTCTTAATGAACCTTTTCCGCATTTGGTGCAAAGGATTGTCCGGTTGCTGCGGGATGTTTTGATAGTCTCTCTTTGAGGTTTTCTTCCACACAAAGTCTACGAAAAAATTCTTGCTTACCTAAACTAGTCATTAATAGAGGAGATCGTTACGCAGGGGTGATCTTTGCTGGAGGTTTCACTGTATCTCCATATGCTTAACATAATCTTCTGTGATTTTATATTTACTAGATTTCAATTTATGTATGTCTGACTATTGTTTGTATTTTTATAGAATTTTTTTTTTTTCAGTGCATTTTTCCTAGATTATGCTCATTGTACACAGAAGGGGATGATGAATCTATTTTAATTTATATGGGGACTGAGTGAGTATTTTTTGATTTTCTTTTTCATTCTTTCTTAGTGAAATTTCACCTCTTTATGTATGTGCATTTTCAATTAAGCCCATAATGAAATAAAAAGGATCTGATATGCCCGGAGGGGCAGAAATAAGTCAATCTGCAGCTCCATCTTCATAAATCATTATTTGTCTGCAGCCCGTGCAAACAGGTGGTGTGTATTATTCTAAAAATAAGGTTTCCAAAACTATGTATAGCAAAAATAGAATTTACAATTTTAAGGAAGATAAAAATTGAGCACAATAAATGTATGTTATTAAAAAATTTGAAATATCTGAAATTAATATTAATAACATAATTAATATGAATAATTGTTACTAAGAAATTTGTACACACCAGCTGTCTGTAACCCGTGCAAACAGATGTTGTGTGTTATTCTAAAAATAAAGGCTTCCAAAACTATGTATTGCAAAAATAGAATTTACAATTTTAAGGAAGATAAAAATTAAACACAGTAAATGCATGTTATTTAAAAATTTGAAATATATGAAATTAATATTAATAAGATAATTAATATGAATAATTGTAACTAAGAAATAAATCCATATGTGAAGTATCTAAATAACTAAACAGAAAAAAATTTATGAACATTGAATTCAGTTCAAAATTAATATAATAAAATTTATCCAGATTTACTAAATTCAGAATAACAAATTACAACAAAGATGTCTGTAAATTTTAAGTGGTTGAAAAAGGGAATAAATTTATTTTTAAACTAATTATCAATAATAAAACAAAATTATGTTTTTTGAAAGCATTATCTAAACTATGAAAAAATAATAGCAACTTTTGATATCACAGATTGCTTAAATGCTACTGCCAGAAATGTCTTAATATTTATGAAATGAGTCGTTAATATTTATAATGAATGAGTCATTGAGATGGATATGAGTATTATGCATATTCTTAAAATTTTGCTCATAATTGGCCTCTTTCTATTATGTTTTTTTTCATCACCTGTATACAATTTTTTTAACGTTATATTTAGATTAATTAATGCATATTATGTTGAAGAAACATTTTGTCAGCATGTGTGAGATATAGAGAAAAAAATTTTTTATGTGATGTCATTTCCTTTTCTATTTCTGACAATGTGTAACATAGTTAATGAGTGCTTATTTCTCCTACTGATTTTTTTGCAAGTGTAATTCTACATTTTCCTAACATTTTCTTATACCCCATTCTTACTATTTTCCCTAACCACAAATATTATGACACAATTTTCTGATGTTTTATCTATGAAGTGCATTTTTAAAAAAAATTTTAAAACAGCAGTTACATATTATTTATATTTTAATATTTTGACATACAAATTTGTTTTAATCTTCCCTTAAAATCTATGAAAATATTTTGCAGAAAATTATCTAAGTACAATCTGAAAACAAAAATGTGGGACGATGTTTTTCTTGATTATTCTATTACTAATTATTGTATTATGTCGATATCAAGTGGTAGTTCCTATATAGCCTTAGGTACATTCGATGGTGAACTAATTCTAATACACAGGCAAGGTAATAATTTTTTTCCAGTACTAATATTACTTTCATATTGTATGGCATCTTCAGTTATGTATATTTTTTTCCAAAATTTTTTAGAGCTAAGTGATAAAAGGTACAAGAAATTACAAGCACATGATAGTATGATATGCTCTTTGCATTGGTGCAGCAAAACAGGTGATGCTCTTCTTTCATGTGGAACAGAAGGACATTTGGTATTTGTTGTTTATTAGTAATACTATTATTAATACTAATAAAATGTTAACTTAATATAGTTTATCAGGGTGCATAGCGTTTTTAAAAAATGCTTAAAGGTGCTTATTTTCAATTTTCGTTTTTTAAAAGCCCTTAAAGCTGCTTTTTTCATTGGGTGTTTTTAAAAAGTGCTTAATTTTCCATGTTTCAAAATGAGATTTTTCCTATACTATGTTGATTTTTGCTTCGAATTATGCGAAAAAAAAGAAAAAGAAACACAGTTCACATTGTTCTATTCAACATTTTCTAAATTAATTCAACCCCAATCTATTTACGCGTATTGTCAGTCCGTAGCATATGAAAACGCCATTTGCTTTACATGATTCAAAATTTCATGATTTGTGACAATTGTTAAAAACAGTGCCAAATGGTTTTTTTTGGTTTTGTTTTTTTGACATGATGGTTCAAACAAAAACCGTCAATTGTCAAAAACTTTCCAACCCTGCATAACTATGATATTTTTTTAAAGTGCTTAAAAATATTTTTTGAGTGCTTGAAAAGTGCTTCAGAGGTGCTTATTTTTTGTTAAATAATTTGGCTACGCACCCTGTATATTTTGTTTATGAAATATCTGATAACACATGAATATAATGGCAAGATTATTTATTTATAATTTTTACAGCAATTAAATGTAACAGTTAGAGCAATTATATTTTATTTACATGTATTTACAGACTCTATGGAGAGTATCCTATGAGGAGGAATTTGAAGTTCAGTGTTTGCAAAAATTTTTTCTTCCAAAATGTAAAGGTCATTGGTGGTCAACAACAGCATTGCATATCAGCTCAGATACATTCTTGGTTGTTGGCGATAGAGGTGGCAGTGTGTCTGCATATAGTTATTCTGTTGAATTAGATGAAAATAATGAGATGGTTTGTTAATGCCTTTTTTTGTTTTTAAGAAATTAAATTCTCTAACAGAACACTCAAAAAGTGAAATCCATGCAATCTTTAAATTGCTTTGATCTTCTATTTTTTAAAAAAAAGATTTTTTTCAATAATTGCCTTTAATTTTATTTTGCAAAAATCAGATTTTATGTTTATTAGTTATTTTTTATATTTTTTTTTTGGTAACTTGGTTTAAGCGCATTTTGTATGTCATTTATTTGAGATTCACCTTTTTATTAAAAAATAAATATGAATATTATGACTCTGAAGGTATCCAAGTTTTTCTTTAATACAGTGCAGAACCTCTTATCCGGAAATCGGAAAACCAGATAACCGGAATGAAATTCGGAACCGGAAATTAATTTTCTTCCATTAAAAAAATTATTTTTTCCTGCTAGATTTTAAGCCCATTTTGTTATATAGAGCGTACGGCGTATCGAGTTGACGAAAGAGCTGATATAGAGGACGGATCAAAAGCCGTTTGTAGACAAATCTCACATAAGCACAAATAGCTTATATATGTTATTAATGTTAATAATAACATTAATAACATATATAAGCCTGTACATAATTTCTTTCCTTATTTAAACTTAAGTCTATTATTATTTATCATTTTTTATTATTTCTAAAACTATTTCAAAATAATTTTTTAGTTTCGTTTTATAAACATTAAAGAAAACTGCATTTTGTAACGATTCAAAAAACCGGAAAAATCAGTTATCCGGAATCGCGATGGTCCCGATCGTTCCAGATAATCGGTTCTCTACTGTACTTATTTTGCTTTGCTTCTGACTTAATTCGTAACAGCGTTTAACTGGGTTACTCGGAGTATGTAATGTATTAAGTTTTTTATTTCCAGTATTGTCAGGAGTTCGGTGCAACATAGCTTGAAATGAAAATTAATTTGTAAAAGCTTGATAAATTAATTTTTTTAAACCTTTCAATGATTCACTGTTATGACTGTTGCATTCTATTAATCAAGAATCGTTTTTCATGATAAAGACCAAGTAATCAAGCTATTTTATTTTATTTTATAACCGTCGTTGAATAGCTGACCCGATTCTGGGTTTACGACTACCAATGTTCAACTCCATAGCTTTGTACCTTATCCAGACGACAAGGCAACTCTTGGATCACATATTTTGAAAATATTTGTCTTCGGGGTGAGGGACTTTTGATAGAACTAACCTGCATTTGCTTTGCATGAAAAGGAAAACTACAAAAACCTAACATGATTAGTTTGATGGCAAGCAGACTCTAACCCATGATCCATCTACTACTGTAGATATTTTACGTCAGCACTGTGGCCAGTGCGAGTTAGGTGTGCAATTTGTATCACCATCCATCGCTGGGATTCAAACCTGGTTCACCCCATTGGGAGGCGAGCACCTCTCCTGAGTCCCCATGGCCCTAAGGAATCAAGTTAGTTCCAGTCTTTAATACAATTCAAATATCCCTCTTATAAGTTACTAAGAATATGCCCATCAGCTCACATTAAACACCGTTTTTTTTTTCATTCCAAGCGTAATTTTAGGTTTGATAAATTTTTTTTTATTCATTTAGCTCGTATTGGCCCATTTTGTTCCAACAAAGTGAAAATTCACCTTTTTGTATTGATTTCATAACTTTTTTTTCAAAAACATTGTGAAACACTTGCAGGTCAGAAAATTGAAATTATACTTTATTAGTCTTAGCTACCACTTTACTTTTTAAAAAAATTGGATTGGCGTGATTTTAGATAGATTATATAAAATATCTATATTTCTAATATATTATGGTGGATACAAATTCCTTGTTTCTTCAAAATAAATTCAAAGAATCAAATAATTAAATTAATTATCCTTAGATTGTCTTTGCATTGCTTTGAATTTTTGTGCACTAAAAATGTTCTGCCAAATTTAAGATATTTTTTCTATAAATATATTTGACTGAACTTTTGTTTTCTGTATGTAAGCAATAAAATTCATTGTTTTAAAGCTTTTGTTTTGCAGGGTGAACCGTTCATGAGATTCAACAATATTCATGGTGATAATGGAGTTACTGATATTCAAGAGCATAACTTATTTTATTATAGTTCTGGTCGAGATGGTAAAGTGAACCAATATTCTTGGATTGACGAAGATTTTAAATTACTTCATACTCTTAAAGTAGGAAAAATATTAGCTTTTTTTTTGTTTTCTTTTGAAAGCTTTTGTTATACAAACAAAAATTTCTCACAAATATTATTATACTATCCATATATGTTAATTTCTACCAGGTCTTGGCACTTGATCTTGACTAAGAATAATGATAACTAATGGCTACAAATCTTGGGCGCTTGATCGCCACAGTGGCTAGAAAATTCTAGCTTGCACTCAGTTTTTCTGTAGAATTTAATGAATTTTTTAAACCCTTAAAAATCGGAATATTTTGAAAAAAAATATTTTTCTTAACAAATCATAGCAAAATCTATATTTAAATAGTATGCAGGTTTGTCATGTGATTTTTTTTTTTAGTACATTAGACTTGATTAACCAATATCGAATTATCCAGGTTGTGGATTATCTGGAACAACTCCCCCTCAAAAAAAAGAAAAATTGTGAATTGCAGTTGCTTCAAAGTGCAGGAAGACCGGATTATTCTTAATCCTTCCTATTGTATTGAACTCCACCAGCCGACCTTTAATACAGTTAGCCGGTTTTGCTATGCTGACAGTTGGAGGGAGGCGAGATATGATTCAACTGTTGTCCCAGTATTAGTGTTGTTCAAATTTAAAATTTTACGCATGCTTTACATTCTGTTAGTAGTATTAGCATGTCGAAATTCAAAAGGGTTGTCCTTAGTACAAACCAAAAGCTGGAAATAATTAAAAAAACTAGAAAATGGACAAGCAGTTAAAACTTTAATATGAAATTGGTAATTAAACTATGTGAGACATTATGTAAAAGTTATTAAATTTTCTATCCTTATTTCATCAAAATGTGCATAAAATGGATTGTTTAAAACGAAGCATTTTCTGACCATCCCGATTAATCTAGAATCTACATTATAATATGAATCAGTGTTTTCACTACAGCTCGAGAACCTCGCATATTTTTTTCTTTTCTCGCATTAAAAAATGATTACCGCGAGAAGAGGNATCTAGCTTCCCTATTTACCAGTATTGTTCAGAACCTTTTCGAACAACAGAACACAACCACGGAACCCCTTTCAAAATACATTTCTCTGCAACCACGCGTTTACCGTAGGTAAGGTTTCTTCATGTAAGACGTTCAAATTTTTTATGCACTAATGTAAGATGGAAAAATATCTTGTAAAGGCAAAATATTCTATGATGATGTATCAAAAATATTCAATACTTTAAAAAGTAGAAGACGTTAAAAATGTATTATAATTAAAGAAATGATTTTTTTTTCAAGAGTTTTTGCGTTTTTTTAGAAATCTTACTTAACTTTTTGAAATCTCACCCTGTGTTTGAGAAAGGGTGAGAAATTCTCACCCATTTTTTTTCTATGATGAAAACACTGTATGAATGGTCTTTTTCTAACTTCATAAATATTACACTAGCTTTCATTCAATAGCATGCTAGCTCCTAGAAATCCTGAGTGCTAGAAATTTCAAATTTTAAGTGAACTTCAATTTTTTTGTTGCTGACTATTAGTAGTAATATGCATCTTAAGAAATTTTGTATTCTAAACAATTTATAGTTATAGTTTAATAATTGCTTCACTTAAAAAAAAAATTTTGATTCTTTTTACCTAAAATTTTGATTATTTATTATACTTACCACTATTCTATCCAATAAATCAGAATCTAACTTAAAATTAGATAAACTATAAAAATAATGTCTGCTGCCCAGTTAAATTAATATCTGTGCTGGCTGTATTCCAAACAACTTAGCTGGAAAAGTTTTACTTTATTCATTCTAAATGTTTTTATACTTATTTTTTAAGTAAATAAAAACCTTTAGAAAACATAATTATTGCTATAAAATATAATAAAGCTCTTTTTTCTGATAGTCAATTATCAATGCTTCATTACTTGTATATTTTAAATATTTTATCTATACATAATTAATCTAAATTTTTTTATATTTTCAGGTATCTCATGATTTGGAATGGATCGGAAAGATGATTTTTTATGAGTCTCATTTACTTCTCGTTGGATTTCATACAGTAAGTACTTACTAAGTAGTGGGGCTTGTTATTTGTTATGCTATTGCATTCATAGTAAGTCAAGCATTCATCCACAAAGAATAAAATAAGTTAAAAGTGACCTTTCTGTCTTTTTCCCCCTACCTTTTATACCATCAATTTTGTTTCAAATACTCTAACCTTATGCACCATTACCGCACTTCTTTTTATTAGCAACCTCTTTTTTAGGCTAATCCCCTCACAAGAATTTATATTTGATGATGAAGTAAAAAATTTTACTTTTTCAATAGTGTTTAGTGCTTGTGTCTACTTATTCTTCGTAAAGCAGGAAGACTTAAGATAGAGTTTTTCTTCTGATCTTTTCTTCTTCCTAATTTCCATTTTTTTATATCCTGAAAAGTAGACAAGTATACATAGTATACATCGATTCAAGCTTATTCTAGAATCTAGTTTTTCACAAAAAGGAAAAAAATAATTCTGGAGTAGTCACTGTTGAAAAGCAATTTATATTTTTCTTTCTTTAAAAATTCTTCAACTTCATCTCATTAAATAAATCAAGGGCATTACAAAGTTTTTTTTCCCAACCTTTGTCTGATCTTGGCATTATGACTGCCATCGATCTATGTTGGATAGCTCAAATAGTTAAAAAATATAAGTTACAATGAATTTTAGTGATATATTCTCTGTTACAATGTTATGTTCAGAATAAGGGACCAAATGGTCTCTATGTCTGTCGTTAGCATTACATAAAGGGCAGGTTGGGAAATCTGATAAATGATGACCTGATGATGATGACGACCTGTTGTAAGCACAAGTTTTCTTAGGCACACATGCCAAATTTTTTTACGGTTAGTGACACTAACAGGCAGATTGCAAGACTTTCTAATAGGGAGAGCCTAAATCTTCCCTTTTAGAGCATACCCATTTATCTCTTAGAGATAAGTCCTAAATTTAGCATCTCTGATTCTTTTATCAATTGATAGCAAATATCTCAGAATCAGAAAGGTTCGCATCCTACAACAGGGAGAACGGGGAAAATGTGAAAAAATTCAAGGAATTTAAAAATAATCTAAGAGAACAGGTAATTTTGAATTTTTCTTTATGAACTGGGAAAAAACAGGCAATTTAATTTCTTATTTTTGTCTTTTAAAAATTTCAGTCCTCTCAAACGGTAAACTAAGGGATATTTAAAGATGATAGTTCATCTATATTATATTATTTCATTTATTATATCATTATTTGTTTTATGCTGAGCTGTTTCTTATTTCTCTAAGTTTTTTCAGAAACTAAAACTTAGCATCGTTGTCGTAATGTACCTCACAGGAGTGCTATGAATATGTGTTTCCTCTTAAAATATTGTGTATATTATGTGCAGGCAAAACACAGGGATTTTTTTCTTCTTCAGGTATGGCAACCCTGACGAGCCTCGGCCAGAGTCATTTACTCAGCTCAAACTTATTACTCTGCATAAACGTAAATAATATGAGTAGTTTAACATTATAATATGAGTATAATGTTAAAGGAAGTAAATCATAGTTTTATCAGAAATTTCGTGACTTTATATCTTGAGAAGTGATCAGATAGAAGTACAAAATTTAATTATTGAGCCATGTTTATGAAAAAAGGTCATATTTTAAGAGTAAGCAAGAAATTGAATAACAATATCATAAACTATATCACTATAAACTATATATAAGCAAGAAATTGAATAACTATATCACTATAAACTATATCACAATGATAAAAATAAAAAAGGCAAAATTTTTGGAATCCTCTTATTTTTTAATTATTTTGTGAGTAATCAGCAAGTGATTTTTAAATATAAGTAATGTTTAAAAAACAAAACAAAGATTTTTAATAAAATCTTAGTTTTATCAAACTTTTCCTGATTTTTATCGTGAAGAAGTGGTCAGAATTGAGAAATTTAAATCATTCAAATTTGCATGTCTTATTTGTCAATTGAAATTTGTACTTTACATGTTATTTAATCGTTTTATAATACTATAAGTTTAATAGACCATAAAATAAATCTACAAATTCAAATAGACTTTTCCATTTAATACAAAAAATTAAAATTTTGTATTTTCTTTAATTCTTTGCTTATTTTATGTTTTAAAGGTCTCTGTCATCTGCTTGCTTTGTTTTACCCCTCTACTTGCTTCACAATCATCCTTGTTTTTCGATGGTGAACAAATTTTTACATCAAAATAAAAACTATTCAAGTTAAAGATCCCAAAATGTTTTGATGGTGTTAACAAAAGTTATTTTAAGAAAAAATTTAAACCTAATTTTTATGCTTGGTTAACATTGGAATTTTATATAGAAACTGTTATTTATTTTTTTTAAATTTATTTCTATTTACTTTTTTCATTTTTTTGGTTACTATAAACACTTACTAAAAGTTTTTCTCTTCCAAAGAGATTGTTCATCAATAGTACGAAAAGATATTTCTTAATGCTACACGGTTTAAAATCGTTATTTTGTGTTAACAACTTTTAACTGCATTACTTTACTGAACATATAACATAAAATTTAATTTTAACTTCTAAAACTAAGACTGATTTTAACTTCTTCACAATTTGATATTTGTAAAATGATCACTAAATATCTTAATCATAAAATGTTGCATAAAAAGATATTATTGTAACTTTGTAATAAAGTACATATTTTTTAATTTTTAGCTTTTAATTTTGAATGATAATTTAAGTCAATTACCCAATAATTATTAAACAATAATCTTTAGTAGAGATGGTAAATATAAATTGCTGATAAATTCCCTAAAAAATTTACAAATAAATAAGTAACTTTTATTTATTTTATAGTGATAAAGTGCAAAAAAATACTTAATTCTTGTTAATCATACTTAAGTATGATTAATAATACTTATTAATCATACTTAATACTTATTCATCATATCATCTGATTTTTCTGCCCAATGAGAATGCATGAAAATGGTAAAACAGCACATATCTTTTATGATATACATATAATAGTAATAATATGCATTTTCAAAATTATTTGTTATATTTTTATTCTTTTTTCCCCTTAACCAAATATTGAATATGATTTCTCTGTTGAAATAGAAAAATTTTGTTGTCTGGAGTAGCCATCTTGAGAGTGCAGTGATGACTGTTGAATGTGGTGGTGGTCACAGATCTTGGGACTTTTCTCTTACTGAAGAAGGCATGGCTACATTTGTTGCTATTCAGAAGAAAGATATAATATATTACCAACAAGATTTGCGCCACATGATCAAAGAATCTGTCTTAAAGGTAAATATATGTCAGTTTTTGAGAAAATATATTTATATATGTGAAAATTGATGTTTTCAGTTGAGAACATGTTATATTTTCAGTTTATATCAAAATAATAGGTCCACTTTTCATTTTTCAAATACTCAATTATTAATTGACAATAAGAATTATTTTTTGGTGGAAATAAACAATCATAAATATTTAGGATGCAATTCGATGCATAAATTATTAATTTTAATAAATAATTTGATGCAAAAATAATAATAATTCTTTATTCAAATTTATTTTTAGACCATTTTGAAAAAAATTGGTCAACATGTATAAAACTTTGCACTAAAACATTTATATCCACAGAATTTTCATTTTTACCGTATTCTTTTGCTGTCCAGTTCAGTTCAACGTATGCCCGGTGGTTGAGTGGTAGCGCTTCGCGCTTTCATGCCACATATCATGGGTTCAATGCTCGAACTGGGCAAGGTTGACTCAGCCTTTCATCCCTTCAGTGGGTCGATAAATTAATACCAAGCATGCTTGGAAACTAAACTTTCGGGGTTCTGCATTTGGCTGACAACCTGACCAGAGCATCTGCTCCTGCACCCCAGATCCCAAGGTCTAGAAAACTGAGATGGGCACAGTTGGCCTTGGCCCTCTATGGGCTGTCATGCCACTGAGCTTAGTTTAGTTTTAGTTCAGTTCAATGAAAAATAATTCAACCAACTTTCGTGCGAAAATTTATAACGAAACTCAAAAGGAAATGAAAATTAAATATTCACACACTTCAAATTTTTAGAAAAATATAAGAACTTAATTGCTGACCCAATATGTCCTAAAATGTAACCAATTTTACTGCATGTCCTTTGATAAACTTATTATGAAGCATGCAGATATTTTTGATGCTAATGCATATCAGGTTATAGAAATTTTTAAAAAAAATTGTTGTAACTATTTTATTATATTCTACATCACCATGCAAGAGTAATATGGAAAAATAAAAGAAAGCCGTCACTACTTCAGTTTGTAAACTAATAATTTCTCTTCTTTTATTTATAAAAAATCATAAATGCAAGATTGTTCCTCGAAAATTGTTCAGGTGTTATTTGAAAGGAATTATTATCATTTTCACTATTTTCAATATTGTCACTATTTTCATTTCTCAAATAATTATATTGAATAAATGATGAGATAATGATTATATTTTTTTTAGATATTGTTATGAAATTTTATCTTTTTTCCTCAACTGTTCTGTTTTATTTTTCTTAGGATGGACTTTCGGGACAAAAAATTTGTTGCTTAACTTACTTGTATACACAGAGTTCAGAAAATCAAGGTCAGTATTCCTTTAAAATATTTCATTTATTTTTAAGCCCAGAAAAATATTTTTCTTTATACTGAACAAAAGATTATGGGTTTTCATCAAAAAAAATTGTCTTAGAATTGAAAGGCTTGGTGTAATTTAATGATGAGCTATATTTTTAAAATTTTTTTATTCATATATCAAACTGCAGGCTTCGTACCGTTTTCAGAAAGTGCTTAACTTTTTCTTAAGCATGTCTATTTTCTTCGCGAATCATACAAAAAACGTGGTTTTCAAATTTTTCTATTCAAAGTTTTCGCAATTCATTTAATCAATTTCGGCATACCGTTGGACTTCAGCGTATAAAAGTGTCAATCATTTTGCATGTTTGATAAAATACTTGCAGAGCTTTGTATGTGTGTATACCGAGCTGATTTCGACGGAGAAAGGAAGGATTCTTGCACTGTCATGTGCAATTCTGCTACATTTTGCAAGAAATTCTCATTTTTGGGATCAAACCGAAAAATCTCTCAAATTTTTGCTGATCACAGGGCCCAACTGAACGTTGCTAAAAATTAATTTTCATTAATAGCAAAAGAAAATTTTATTTCATCGTTGGGGAAGTGCCATCATCTTTATCACTTGCAAGCTAGTGGTCTTCTCCAGCTCTTCTATTCATAGATTAGTACCACAATCCTTGAACTTGACTCCTTGGGGATCATTCATTAATAATTACATGCTTTCATGTCGGTTCCCAGAGCAATAAAGAACCACAAAGCTTCCTTTCCTCAAAATTTTCATCTCCCTTTTATTCATTTAATTTAATATAGATAAGAATTAATTTAGATTTTTAATCAAAAGATTTTTTAATTGACAGACCGTCCACTAATTTTATAATAAAAATTGTATAAACTTTTATTCTACTTTATTAATTTTTTTTCTCTTAATACTTTTTATTATTGCATTATTACTTTTAAAACTTTCAGCACTCTTAAGTTCTTTTATGAAAAAACCCTATTATATTTAGAGACAAGATTTTAAAAAAATATGAAGTGAGGGGCTTTCACTATTTTAAATGCAGCAAAGCATCTTATGTTTTTCTGATTTGTCATTCCGAAAACTTTAATTCATTACTTAATGATTTGATTTAAAAACAGTTGAACTAAAAAAATTCAATTATCTCAGATTTGTTAAATATTATGAGTGTAGGGACCATATATATAATAATTTACTTCTGACAAAAATGTTAATTTCAATAGTCATTGTATTTGCATTTCAAATTTATTTCATTTTTTTAATCGTTTCATTAAACAAATACTGAACCAAGTAACAAAGTTTATTAAAAATTATTAGGGGTCATTCACTAATTTACATTTGAATGAGAGGGATCGGAAAGTAATGTCATTTCGGTGCATTTGATCTTTGCTATCAAGATTTTATTTCATATCAATGATTCGTTCACCCTCGTTAGCAACAACCTTTCAATGCCGGATCGAAAATGAGTCGGAATGGATCTAAAAAAATTCATTGGTTTTTAAGACTAATATTTAATGCGTCGAAATGACATTACTTTCCGGTCCCCCTAATAATATGAATGAATTAAAGTTTTAGTTTGCTTAGTCTTTTTCTAGTAATTTTTTACATATGTATGTAAATTCAGTATGATCAATAATATTAATCTTGTTGAATATGTCTTTATAAATAATTTTTATTTAAATTTATAAAATACATTTGATAACCTTTTTAATAATTTTGTTTATATTTTGCATTTTGTGAGAAATTTAATTTCTTGAATTATTTCGAATTCTATTTGTATATTAAATGCATTTGGTATTCAATGTTGAATGTATATTATATTTATACTTTAAATTCCTTATTACTAGATCCATGGTCCATTTTATTATGTGGTGGTGAAGATAATACTCTACAAGTAATTAAATTAACCTGTATCCTTTGAGAATTACATACATTTATTGCAAACTATGAGATACATTTATTGCTATATATCACACACGAAAGTGATGACTAAATTACTATCCCACCTGTTGGATATTGTCTTGTTTGAGTTATTGCTTTAATTTGACGAAGTCACTCAGATAAGACATGCAGTGTAAAAATTACGGATAAATTTTTAAAGGATTATAAGACAAATGTTTTTATGTTTAGAAAAAATAATTTGTGCAACCCATTTAAAAATTAATATATAAAATTGTAAACCTTCTCAAATTCTTACACTGATCTTCACTTACTGTGAAAAAAATAATAAATTGATACTAAAACATCTATTTTACAAAGACACGTAAAAGGATCCATTACTTTACAGTGTAAAAATGTTGTAAAATAGTACTTCTGCAATAAAAAATCAAAATTTTGATATAACTTTCAAAATTTTAATGTAACATTCATAACAACATTAAATTAATGTAGAGTAAAACTGTTTTGATAATGAAAGAAAACTATCAGACTCTGCTATGGATTGTTTAAAAATGTCAATTTATTATTCACTACTGAAAATGTACTTAACTTGATTCTTTTTCATGTAAAAATATATTTACGAATCTTTTTTTTAAAAAAACTTCTCTTTGTAGTCACATGTTTTGTATATCATATTTGCATAAAAGTAATTTGTTTGTAAATTTCTAAATATTTAATTAATGATAGTTGTTAAAGAAATCTTTACAATCGAGCAGTCTGATTTGATTATAAACATTACTATCATCTATAAATTTACAAAAAAGTTTAAACTAGAAAATATAAAACAAAAATATTTGCAAAAATCAGAAGAGGTGTTAATAATGCAGTGAATTCTCTTTATGATGGCATGTGTTATCCAAATGATGAAAAACAATGTAGTTTCTATAATAATGAACAAAGATATTAATTTAACTAATATACTACATAATTTTATCAAATTTGGGTTATATTTTATAATATTTTTTACAAATTCTTTAGTTGAGCACATTGAATAATGATAATACAGTCGGACTTCTATTTAACGAACTTCCATTTTGCAAATTTCTCTATTTTGCGATTTTTTCCAAGGAACCAAGAACATTTTGGAAATTTCTTCGTAAAATAACTTAGATAGCCAAGTGAATTTTCTATTTAATGAACTTTTCTAAAAGTTCACTTTCCCTATTTCCCAAAATATTTCAGAACATTTCAAACTTGTTAACACATTTTATGGGGGAAATGACTTTGAATTGATTTTCAAAGCCACTTTACTTTTAGAGAAAGCAGTAAAATCCCTTTCCCTTTTTGTTAACATTTCAAACGAAAAACTCAGACACAACGGATTTTATCCGTAGCAGTTAAACTTTAGAACTCATGCAGTAATGTATGTTTAATATTACTTTTTATAATAAATGCAGCTATAATTTTATACATAAATTTATCTCTTTTTTTAGTTGAAAATGTATGTAGCATGATAGTGTAACATTGGATAATGTTTTGCTCTATTCTTGCTTTCCATACAAATTTCTTTTATGGTTAAGATTTATTAAATAAATAGTAGATACTAGCTTACAAGATGAAGGTATATCAATTGTTGTTTTAATTATGTCTAGTGTTTATGAATTTAAAACCTATTTTGTAGATTAAGTATTTCAAAAGGTGATATTCTATTTAACGAATTTTCCATATACAAAGTAATCGGGATTTAACAACTTAGTTAAATAGAGGTTTGACTGTACTTATGTAAAAGATACAATCAAGATAACTTACTCAATATTCATAAGTAGGAATTTTTTTTTAACTGTCGAATAAGAAGAAATTTATAGTGGATATAGTGCTATAAATGGAGAACATTAAAACACTAACTTTGAAAAAAATAAGTTTTTTTTTCTTTTCTTGTTTTGTGAGTTTTATATATTAGTAGCTTGGGTTGTCTAGTTATTTTTTTTCAAAACTTTAACTGGCTAAGGCAATCATAACTGTGTATACCTAATTGGTAAAAAATTATGTTACCTATTTATGTACATATCCACTATGTGTGTAATTTCCTAAATGAAATCATGTTAAAATCAGAGTAAACATGTAATAAAATTTGGTGTTTGCAGTATCATTTTATTTTCTGTGGAAAAATTAGCATTTTAAGCTTAATAAAATAATCTATCAACATATACTGACAGTATAATACAAAGTATTCTTCTTCTTCTTATTTTTTTTTAATACTTATTAGTCATTTGTTGTTCAATTTTGCACTGTTGAGAAAAGGAAAACTTGGATTTCATTTTAACTTGCAAATAATTAATCATAATACTCTTAAAATGTGTGTTTTTAAATTCAATAGTTTAAAAACTTCTGTTCAGCTATATTCTTTAGTGACTAATCATTTAATAGGGCTGCTAGTTTTAACTACACTCCTGTGAGATGACAAATCAAATAATGTGTATCTTGAAAATACAAACAGTTCTTTCAAATATGTAAAATAGTAATTTTCATTTAGTTACTTTAAATTTCAAAAATTTTATTCGTAAGTTATAAGTATATTTATAAAAAGGGACAATGTTCAACTGTTCAGTTCATGAATTCTGCCAGACAAGTGTATGTGAAATTTCTATTAAGAAAAATCGATGATGTACATTTAACAGTGTGGAAAACTTCTGAAAAGAGTGTGGGGATCTTTTTTGGTATTGTATTTTGATGTGCTACTTACGTGTGATTAGAAAATTTTAAATTTAACATATAATTCCGAATATAAGCCAGAGAGTTTTAGAAAATTTTCAAAAGCTTAAGTTTGGGGGTTTGCTTATAATTGGATGCACTTACATAATTGGATGCAAGAACATCGCCATCCGAAATACTTCTCCTTTTATCAAGCATCAGCTATAATCATTAAATATTGCAATACGCAAAATAATAGGTGAAAACTTATACCTAAATATAAAAATTGAAAAATTTGAAAGGAATGTTACTGTTTTCTAATTACAAATTCGTAAGCTTTTAAAATTTGGATTACAAATACTTATTTTATCCACTGTGCAGCCGTTACTATAAGAATACTTATTATGATGCACATATTTATTTCTAATGATAGCAAGCCTTATTATTTTTTTTACATCGACTTTGATACAAGTATATATTTTGGGTGTGGGCACATACTCATGGAGTTATACACGGATGGGCTTATATTTGGAAATATGCAGTATATGTATAAATGAAAATATAAATGAAATTTATAGCAATTCCAATACAATTATTTTTCCACAAACTGACGCTAGCCTGTCTACCTGTGTTTGAGTAACAATGATCTAAATTCTACCTTGTATTTGAATTTCATAAAGTCAGTATCGAGCATAGGTTAGATACTTCTTTTTTCTTATTTTATTTTTTTACTAAATATAAACATGTCATTTTGTTTTGTGCATTTCCCTTCCTTAGCCAACTGATAGATGCACCTGATGGAACAGCTGAATTTGTCACTTTGAGCAAACTTTCAGGGCATTTATCTAACATTCGAGCTATCGACAAAGAAAAAATGTTGAATATAGACTACTGGCTTTTAGCATCTGTTGGAGGACGTTCTCAGCTAATCCTATGGAAATATTACTATGACACTTATGGAGATTGTACTAAAGAGTGTTAAATATACTCAATTGTATTCATTTTAGAGTGTTAACGAAAAATGATAATTTTTATTATTTCATTCATGTTTAAATTGTCCAATTGAATTGTTGCTTCAAATTATTTTTGAAGAAATTCATACCATCTTTCGTGAGAACTCCATTTAATTAATATGGAAACAAAAATTAAACGTGTTAGAATAATAGGGCAGAATTAAGCAAAAGACACATCTCTCGCTACCTTAACAATTGCGATATTAGTTCCACAGCCTTATTTAAGTTGATTAGGGTAACAGCCAGCTAAAAAGTCTGAAGAAATTCTGGGGGAAAAGGCATCAATCTCATTATGTGTCCAAATTATGTATTAGAAAGTTTAAATCTTTCAATGTTCTAAATTTTTAATTTTTTCCCCCCAACTTTTCTTGTTTGGTTTGTATACATCAGTAGTTACCAACTGGCGGCCCCCGTCTGATCCGCAAAGCCTTTTTTGGTGACCGGCAAACTAAAATATATTAGTTGTCATTTTTTGCGGACAATTTTCGTAAAAAATCTATAAGGGTTTTAAGTACTTTTAAGCTTTATATCTTAACAATTTATATCTATTAACAGTTTGATACCATTAATTGTTTAATACATTGGTGCACATTTAAGTTATTGTAGTCAGAATTTTTTAATATGCAATTAAATATATTTGAAAATCTACTTATTTTAATTTGTAATTCAATGCTTTTGTTTTGTACCAGTTTCATGTAAGTTTGGCCCCCAGCCTCATGTAAGTTGGAAACATTATAGAGTGCATACAATAGAGAAATTTGATACATAATGGAGTCTATAATTACTCTTTAACATGCAACAAATAAATTATAATTAAAAGATCCCGGTCTTTTTTTTTCAATCACAATCGAGAGTCTTTTGTAGGGCCTTTCCATATGCATTTTCTTATTCACTTTATTATTTAAAAATTTTGCTCTAAGGATGAAGAGTTAATGAATGAAATTAACATATTTACATCACACTGCAACATCTTGACTCTTCTAACAAGATTTTATAGATGTTGTCTACTTGAAGCAGAGTTAAATGCAAAAAGTGCATATTCAAACAAAATATATTATTTAATAAAAACTTAACATGCTTTTTTTCTGAAAAAGCAAATAAATAAATAAATAATTAAGGAATTATTTAATTTATCTTCTTTTGTTAAATTCACTTTATGATTACTCATTTTAATACTAATTAATTGGATTTCTTAAATAAATCCTTTTTATCAAACTCTATGACTTTTTTGAATAATCTGGCAATTAATCGACAACATATAAATCTGATAATTGAAATTGAAAATCTCTTTGCTAACTGCTCATATCATTTTGCGGTGTGCTATGCTAATCGGAAAAATCTCCAGTATTTTTCATTCATCTTGACATTTTTCAGTCTTATTTTATAACCTCCGTTGAACAGCCGACCCATTTTTGGGTTTATAACTACTAGTGTTCAACTCCATAACCATGTAATTTTGAACCTATTCCAAAAGACAAGGGAGCTCCTGGATTAAGTATTGGGAGATATTTGCTTTCGTGGAGAACTTATAACTCCACGGAAATAGGAAATTTGCAATAAGCCCAGAGTCGTAAAATTGTATTATAAATTGTACAATTTAGCTGATTGTGTGATCTTCATACATTTCTAGATATCTAAAGGCAGCATATAGGCTAAGTGTAATGAATCTGAAAGAAATTAAGTAGGTTTGAGAATACTTAAGATTTCTTTTATTAGCTTGGTGCATTACCTAATACTGGCAACATTTGCAAAGAGCTAAATTTTAAATTAGTCTATGACACATGCATGTAACAGGAAGTTGAAAACTAACCATTATACTAGCCAAGATTAGTTCAAGATTTTTGACATAGCATGTGTTAATAACTGGCTAAAACTGTGAAATAAAAAAGGGGGAAGATAGTCACAATGTCATAATTCATTTAAAACAACTTTAAATACTGATACATTCTACTATATAAATATATGGTTTTGTTATAGTTTAAGTTTATGCAGTTGAGAAATACATTTTAATTTCATCTTCACATTTTATTTTGTTAGAGAGCTTTTGTTTGGAATTATTCTGTCAACTCCTTATTTAGCACAATCATTATATTTTCACATTAATGAAATAGACATATTTTGTTGTGTTATTGTAATTTTCAATTTGGTTTTTGAACTTAAAATCTTATTAAACTGTATCATTGAATTAGTTTATAGATATTTATATCAATACATAAATGTAATTTTTTAAGGTTTTTAGTACAGGATTTTGACTTCCATTGTTAAAATCATGAAAAGTTTTTTGACCCTGATATTGATATTATTGACTTGAGTTCTAGATTTTGTTAATTTTAAAACCACATTTTATTTTCACAGATGCGATATGTCAACAGCTGAAGTCTACCTTGCTAATGGGGTCTAGTGAAAATTCGATGTTGAAGTTTAGAGGAAGTGATCCAACTGAATCGCAAACTAGATTAATGGATGTTTCCATTTCACGTGCAAGTGGCAATACTGTAATAGATAATTGGAATAATCACTACGATATTGGGGTGGCTTGTTCTGATGGTTATTTTAGGTGAATAAATCAAACACTGATTTTTTTTAATGTAAATATCTCAATTTTCTCTACAGTGTGTCCCAAGGAAGGTGTATTATTAATACAGGGTGTTCCAAAAGTCATGATTTATATGTTAGGGGGTGATATAAGACAACTAGACAAGTACAAATCTTCATACAATCCATGGTCGGAATGCATGTCGTAAAGCGCTAGAGCACGTAACATGATGTATCACAGAATGATGAGAAACAAAACAGAAATAGAATGAAGATAAACCAATAAAATGAAGAAAAACGTTTTATTCAACAAAATGAAATTAAACAACATTGAGTCCCCATCATAAAAATCTCAAAATTGTGGCCGCTAACATTGAGGCTTCACATCAGCAAAGGAGTGACCGTCTTATGTTGGGGGAAAACATCAGCCATCTCTCTTATGGTGTCAGGGATATCTGGGCAACAAGGCTTTCAGTAAAATCTGTGAGACCATCGTCTTAGATAAGACTCTTCATACGACCCTAAAAGAAAAAGTCAAGTCATAGAATTAAATGTTCCAACCCAGAAAAAAAGTCCGTTATGACTTGTGAAAAAAGACTTGTTATGACTTGCATTCGAACCATGAATTGTATGGTGATTTTTGTTTGTCTAATTTTCTTTTACCCCCCTTTAAGGTACATAAGTACCATAAGTTTTGGGACACCCTTTATCAATAATATATATTATTAAACTGTTTTAGATACTAAATGAATATGGGGTGATCTACTTTTTAAACTAAATGTATCAATTATCTGACAGACTATTTCAGATGCGCCATATTACTCGAGCAATTTTCATACTGTCTTACATTCTTGGTTTTGGTATCATACTGATAGATTAAAAAATATATAATCTGTTATTAAACATCTGTTATTAATTAACAGATAAAATAAAAATATGTTATCGATTATCACACATAAATTAATTCATTTACATTAGTTTTAGTAACCTAGAATAATAAGGATGAAGGAGAGGTGTTTTTATGATGGTATTATAGCTACTCGAGAGTTTTGTTTGATAAAGATGAATCACAATTGTTTGTACTGAGGCTGGAATTTCTCGACCTCTCTGCTTTCTAGGAGTCCTTACTCTAGCATAATAAGAATAATAATAGGAAGGAAAAATCTTTCTTAATTCTAATAACATGATGTGGCTAAAAAATTAAGAAACAATTTTTAATATAACTTAACAAATTATAACACATAATAATAAAAATAGTCTTATTGAAATTTTCAGCATGGATCCCAAGTCTTCTGCTTTTGCATCTATCTCATTCCCGATGAAATGATTGCTTTAGTGAGTCCAATCTTTTGTTTCCAGTCTTTTATGTGATCTAGTGTAGGAGCTAGACTCTAAAATGGACTACACACTGTTATCCATGGGATTGAGATCTGGCGAGTAGGGTGACTATTCTTTAGATAATATCATGTCCAAAAAATGCTCTGTGCACCACTCTTGTGTCTTTTTGGCTGTGTAAGCTAATGAGTGTGGAGTCTTGTCGAAACACCCTGTTTCAATTGCTATAGTGCTTTTTGGCCCACCCAAGTATAACAACTTCTTGAATATCCACTGGTAAATTTTTTGATTTATTTTAATTCTCTCATCCACAAAAAACCAGTGATGTTTTGCAGATTGTGGAAAGTCGTCACCCAACCATGACTAACTTTGGATTTTTGGGATGTTCAACAATTGCTGAGAGGCTTAGAGCATCTACAGACTAGATTTTTTCCTTTTGGGAATTATGAGCTCGTTGGACAGTTAAGAGCTTCTCATCAGGGAAAAGGAATCTCTCTCAACACTGACGTACAGCTCATTGTTAAAAATTTCAACGAGTGTTTGTGTCTCTGCATTGCTGTAGGAGGTGGCTACTTTGAAACCAATTACATTTATTTGTAAAAGTCTGCTTTTTTTACAATTAATATTTGCTAGATTTTGTTAATTTATTAATATTTTAACAAAGTTTTATTAAAAATAGTTTATCCTTTTTTTTTTTTTTTTGCTGCACCCTACATTCTCTACATCTAAAATGTTGTTGGACATGGAGTAGGTTGTTGAAAACATTTCCTGGCATGTTGGTACTTTTAACAGGCAGTGTGTCCCCTAATGAAGTGCTATTTTTGCTAACATACCTATCTTTAAAATTTTGTTTTTGCTTATTTTTGGTTTCTGACTTTTAGTTTAAATTGTTTACATGAGACAAACTTGGTTTTAGCTGCTGTTATCGCTTTTGACTTATTATTTTTAAGTCCTAATCCTAAAAATTTTTTCTTAAAATTTGTTTTAATCAATTTCATTCTTTGATTAGATGTTGGTACCTTTTCAATATTTCTAATAATCATTCTGAATTTCATTCCTTCCAAAGCATTTTGTAAAAGCTAACAAGTAGAAAATAATAACTGTTTTAATAATGCAAGCTTTAGATATCTTTGGAATTTAAATTCTAGAATTCTTCTTCAGGGTTAATACCATTTTTAAAAGTTTACTTTAATTAAGAATGAGAACATGATATCGTATCGGCATCAATAAAATCTTGGTTAAGCAATGATTGAGGTGGCCTCACTGCGGTGCCACTTGTAACCTTCAAGTGTAACTTGCTTTGCACACTCTTGCTTTAAATAATATTTCGAAGATCGTACTAAACTATATATTATGTCACTCATCATAAAAGTACAATTTAAACTAAAAACAGACTTTTTAATGCTGTTGCATAAAACTAGGTCTGAAAGTTTTCTATGTCTAACTGAAAAGGATAGTTTAGATTTATTGTTATTTACTAAAGGGATCAGCTCACTGTCGCTTGTCAGCCACCAATAATCGCTATGCAATTATGTTTTTATTTGCTTTGCAAACAAAATGAAATACATTTTAGTGTCGAGGATTAGCTCATGATTACTCTTTTTCCTAAACTCTTGGATGCTCCTTATAAAGAGCTTAGTTCCATTAGTTCAAACTAAAACAATATGCACAAAAAACAATTCTCAATAAAAAAAAATTAAAAGAAAAAAAACTTATTGACAAACAAATTAAAACATTAAATAATTAGTTAATACTGAGTAATATTGCAAAAGCAAATAATATTGTAAGTTTTAACTTATAAAATAACTTAGTTTCACTTAGACAAAAAGCAAACTCTAAAATAAAAACATATAAACCTGAATAAATTGAAATTTAACAAATGAGTATTGAGACGATCAGAGGAAAGAAACTTTTTGACGCTTTTATCAGCAACTGGTTGTTATGGAATAACCAAGGTGGCAAGAGAAAAAAAAAAACATTGAAAAGTAAAGGGAATTTCAACAATTTAGAAAAGTTAGGGAAATTAATTAATTTGAGTCTGCAGTACCTTAAATTTTAATATTTTTTCATGTAATTTTTTTTTCAATTACAACTTTTACAGAAAGTCCTTTTTATTATTTTATGTACACAAATAAGGGATAACTGTAAAACTAATAATAAAATTTTGACTACCTGTTACAAAAACAGGTAGTCAAACAGGTAGGGTGCTTGTGGACACTCTGGATTACTTTCCTGTAACATTTGATAAACATAATTATATAATTTTGATTTGTTTACTTAAAGTTACTCATTTATTTACAGATTGTATAATTTCGATATCGATGAAAACGAACTTACAATAAAACACTCATTTAAGCATAATGAAAATTGTATCCTTAAACTTGTGAGTGATCGTTCCAATTTGGTAGCTGCTACACAGCAAATTTCATACATTATTGGAGCAACAAATGGAAGCTTGAAAGTCCTTCAGCATGACAACTTACATGGGGAGTATCTAAATATGATTGAAGCAGAGGACATGAAGAACTCTCATCAATCTGGCATCAATGCTTTAGATTACAGGTTTCTAGTAGGTAATATGCAAAATATGAATGTTTTCATCTATGGTTTGATTATTATTTCTGTATTTTAAAGCTTCTTAACCTATGACTCTCATTCACAATATTAAGTTTGAAACTAAAAGGAAAAAAAAAAGTCTTATTTAAAAAAAAAAGTTTCTTACGGCAAAATGGAAAAAATAACTGTGAAAAAATGTGTAGTTTTGGCTAAATTGTACTAATTTCTATTTTACATAAGATTTAGCTTTACAGTTTCCACTTTTAACTTTTAAGCTCTTCACAAAAATTCTATTTGTTTTCACATTTGGACAAAGTTGCGTAAATTTTTTTCTTGCATTGTAAAGTTGATTCTTGAAATGGAAATATACTATCTGAAACAAAATGTTTCTGTTTTTTTCTCACTTTTAATTTTAAGGCATTTTTAAGAGATTTTTATTCCAACGCATTTTAAAGGAAAATATTGAATTGATTTTTGCAAAAATGTAAAAGTTATAGCGTACCATATATATCGAGCATGGCGTACAACACAGGATAGGCTGTGACACATATAAAATTAATTATTTTTGCATTTTTATTTCAATAAAAATTTTTGTCATATTTTGCATTCCATATCTCGTCATTTTGTTAAAAATAATTTTAAAAAATGAAAAATTGTTGATGCCAACTTCCGCCAAACAATTTATAGGTTTTTAAACATTTTTATACATTTATAAACTAATTTACTGTTTAGACTATTCACTAAAATGCTCTTCAATAATTCGTCCATAAACAAATTCACAGCTATTTGTAGTTAATACACCTATACATACTACATATACAATACACATATATAATACACCTGTACAGGTAGTTAATACTAACTTGTTAATTTACTAATTGTTTTTTTTTACATTCCTCTTTCTTACTTTATTCACATGCTATATCTAAAATCGTTTATGGCAACAGTTCTCATTATGAAGAGAAATTGTAATAAACTGTTTCTGAAGTATTCTATCTGAAAAATATCCATTTAAAATCAATAAAAAATAAACTCGTAAAAATGTATTAACAAAAGAAGGGACAACCGTTAAAATAATAGGAAAATATGAAATGATTTCACTGGGAAACAATTTCTTTCTTGTTGCGTAAATTTTTTTATTGGATCTTGAATGTATTTTCACATTGCAGATTTTAAATCTGTAATTGGTTTCTCTCTCCAAGCTGCAATGTTTTCTTTTAATTACAGTTTTAGTCTATTTTTGTCAAAATTTACAAGTTATAAACCGTTATGAATAACAGAGGGTGCCGTAAATATTTCAACAATTATCATCAGTATTAAAATTGCATAGAAACCCATGCCTATAAAGGGATTCATACGCCACTAGAGAAACTTCTCTATTATGAACTAACTGTTCGTGTGCCTCTAAACAGGTCATAATAGGAAAGTGCTCCTAGCGGCATGGGACAACGTTTGCGGGAATGCTTTCCCATGCAAATTTAAATCGGATTATTTCAAATTTCGAATCCCCTCTCCCAAAACAGGCATAATCAAATATTTGTATAAAGGCAACCATGTATGTCCAAGTGTTATTACTATCAGACAATTTTCGGGAAAGATAAGATATTCTCTACTCAGACTTATATAGGTATATAAAACTATGTATATAAATAAATAAAAACCTATGTGCAACGGAAACTATAACAATAATAAACGTTTAGACAAACCGAAAGTTATCTAGTCTATTTCTCAAACTAGTCATTAATTAAAAACTTAATTTAGAGACAAAATAAGACTATTTTCAACATAATATCTTACACACATTTACATTATTATCTTCAACACATATTAAGATTCATCTCAACGATGTCACATTATATTAGGAGTACATTTGACTCACAGGTTCACACCTAGTACACACATCCTAGTACCATATCTTAACACGCTTAGTTTTTTTTATCAGAAATTAATTTTGATTCTTTCATAGTTGTACAGAAACAATAATACGTTTAATATAGTTTAAAATATACAACAAATATTTTTAAAATACATTAATTTTTTTAAAATTTCTTTCAAAAAAAGAAGTTATTTAAAAAAAAAAAATTCTGCCGAAAAGACCATATATTGTAAAATAAGGAATAACACATCGGGACATAACATTAAAAAAAAAAGTCATTGTTGAAGTAATTTTTTTTATCTTTGATTAAAAAATAAAGTAATACAGAAAAATGTTTTAATTATGAACCTAAATTCCAAACTGATGTTTTATTTTTAAAAAATTTCACCTGTTTTCATAAAACTAACAAGACAGTAACACCCTAAATTAAAAAGAATGGATGAAAAGTTTATGTGGTCATTCTCTAAATGCCTTCCTCTCGGTATTCGACTGGCATTCACTCTTTGAGAATATTGCTTGAAACTTCACCTCTTGCAAAATGCAGAACTTTTCTATTTAACGTCGAACATGTAGCATTTCTGCTGCATGCTATTCTTTCCATCTTTAGTAAAACTTTTACTTATTGAACTTTAACCATATAGAAAGTTAATCTAAGAATGTGCAATTAAAAAAATAAAAACGTATAAATATATTTTTCAAGCAAACAATATTAGCAAAAAAAGGAGGAAATTAATGTTAACTTAATGTTTTGTATTATTTTTTAAGATACTTATATCATATATTTATACCATATGTTTTAATTAAAAATGAATACTAATAATTTTTTTTTGTTTTTAAAAATATAATTTAGAAAAAAATTAATTTAAATTAAAAAATAATAATTTTAAAATTAAAATAAACATATTAAATAGTTATCAATTTTCTTAAGAACAAAAACAGAGATAAAATTCAATTGTCCGAGAACCCGAATTTCTCTTAAAAGGAAAACAACCTAACCATTACACGACTAATACATACCAGCTGAAAGTTTTTGTTAATTTAAAAGTAAATAAACTGAAACTTTAATGGGTAGATTTCATTCTAGGAGCAGATCTCATGGCTAATTTGTACCCTATCAAAAGTTTTCAATTATGTTCGTTTAATTTAAGCTAAATATTTTATTAATAGGAATTTTCAAGATGCGTACTTCATGTTTTGGAGATTTATTTTATAACTTTAGAGGCTATATTTTGTTCTAAAAAAAAAGAAACAAGTTTTATTAAAAATGATACCAGCATTGTAGGCAGTGACCCCATCCCCCATAAAAGTATGTTTTCTCTCCTTATAGCATCACATTTTGGTGTATGGACAATTATTAAAAGGTTTTATCTCATTTGTTTTCAAATTTTATCTTCTGATATAAAATGATATTTGAGGAAAACCCCTTATTACTTTCAGCTTTCTTTTAAAAAGTATAAAATTGTTTTAAGTTTTCAAGATATTAAAATACGACTTTTTTCGTTAGTTAACCTAATACAATTCACTACAAACTTATGAAAAAAAACATTTTTTAAACTTTTTCTCTGCACATGGGCAATAATTTTTATAAATGTCCATATCTTCATAAATATTAAAACTAGGTTTACGAAATTTTAACAAAGTAATCAATACAAGTTACAACCTTATTGCTATTATTTCTGCCATTGTGTGTTCTGAAATACTTGTCTTGGAATTTATAACTGGTCTCTCAAACCCCTGAAGGTTTTAATAGTTATTGATAACTATGAGAAATTAGATGACTAAACACCTCTTAAAATATAAAATAATCTTCTAAGCATTTCGTGAGAAATTTTTTTAAAGAAAGGCCAAATATTTAAAGTGTCTTAACTGGTGCATTGTGATGTTTTTGAATTGTTGCACTCAATCTCAGGTAATTTTTTTTATGGGAAACTATGTACAAGCCCTGTAAATATATCTCTTTCTGCATCTTTACAGGAATTCAGTGCTGTAGTTAGAAAAAAATATTTGGGAGACCTGATCTTTTTATAGGGTACCTGTCATCATTGACTGATTTTTGTCGTAAAAAAAAAACGACCAGTTTAAAATACATGGAAAGCTTTAATTAAAAAAAAGCAGATATTTTTTTATTTTATAAAAAGGGGGGTTTGTTGTCAATTTGCAAGATTTTTATCTTTGGTATATTGATCATAAAAGCTATTGATAAAATAATTGCATGATATTATAAACTATATAAATTTCTATTAAATATTACTGAGTGGGTACACATTTTTAATTAGCATTTGAAAAGTACTATGCACTTCTGATTTATTAAACACATTGCATTAATAGCAACTAAAGAAGTTCACAATTGTAATAATAACTTATATTACTTACTTTGAAAGTGTCTATTCAAATAAAGAGTGAGCTAACTCCAAGAACACCTCTTTTTTATTGCTTGAACGTAATTAATTGCTCTTAGATTAATTTCCTTGTTTACCAGATTATAAAATATGTATAACAGAGTTATAAAGAAAAGTAATCTAATTTAATATTCAAAATTTTGCAAACCACATGAAATTAATTGAAAGCAACTTTATATAAAGATTTTGTTCTCATTAAATACTGTTAAATGTCGTTTAAATATTTACTTTAATTACTTAGCTTATCAGCTATATCAAAAATTTTAAGCACTAAACATCTCTGAATTTAAATTTTTTAACAGGATTATTCTCATTGCTTCTGTTTACAAATGAGGCCCAAAATAGCACCAATCTAATTTGAAAGCTCACTTGTGCGTTTGATTCTGATTAAAGAACAATAGATAATTTTCACAGAGTGACCATTTTTTTTTCTAGAACCGAGCAGAAATTTTTGTTTCATGTCGTAAAAATAAATACATAATCAAAAAGAAGGAAAAGGAATTGTTTTGAAATATTTATCAAATTATTTTAAAAAAAGTTCTTAATACAGCAAACCAAATATTTGGGAAAATGGCTCCGAACTACAGCACTGCATGAATCGTAACACTCTTAATTATGATTTTTCTTTTACTTGTAGCTTCAGTGTGGATGATTTGTTCAGGTGGAGATGACAATAGTTTGATGGTTGCTTTCATAGATTTTAAGGCATTGCCTTCTGTTAAGAATCTAATCAAAGTTGTATCAAAATATCACATTTCGAATGCACATGCTTCGCAAATAACTGGTAAGAAAATCATAAGCTAATAATATACAATTAAAATACTTAGAGCAAGATAATGATGTTCCATTTTCAAATTGTTCAAGAGATTATTTGGTTGAAAGCATTAAGCAATAAAATCTTTCTGTATTTTGTGCTGTTACCTAGTGTAAATTATTATAATAATTATCTAATAACAATACTATAGAACAATTCGATATAAAAATGCCACTTTTGCAAAAATTGTAACTCATCACTATTTTGTCCCAAGCTCTTCAATATAGTAAAAAGTTAATGACATTTATTGTTAAAAAAATCATGAAATTTAAGTAAATTTATCAAGCAGTTATTTTGTAGAAAGTATTTAAACTTGCGATGTAACCCTTTGATGCAGATAGGTCACTGGTGTCCCTTTTGCATATTTTTTCTGACGCTCTAATTACTAGCAAAAATATATTTAGGTATTTAATTATAAAAACAATCTAATAGTTACTAAAAAAAATCCCAATAAAGTAGTTTTTTAAAAAAAAGATCCTTCGAATTCAAAAATTTATCAATAATTGGTTTTGTAAATTAAAGAAATTTCACTGAGGAAAACTGTTTCTGTAAGATATAGAAATAATTACAAATAAGAGCAATTTTTAAAAATTAATGTTCGGAAGTGAGCTGTGGTTGGAAGATTTTACCTTTTAACTCAGAAAAAGACACATGTGTTTCATAAACATAAATAATCAAAATGCTAAATATAATATTTTTCATTTATTACCACCTATATTAATACTAAATAACGAAAAAAATATGTTTAATTAAAATCTGTGTCAAAAGGTTAATTGATTAAATATTGTATATATTTTTTATGATGTCCAGAGTTTTTATGATTTTCATGCCCATCTTTAATTATTAAACAATCCTTAAGGTCTAGATAATTAATAAAAATAAATAACGCTCTGTAATGCACAGTTATAAATTACAGTAGAACCTCGATTAACCGAGGTTTCTGTTAACCGAGGCAATTACGAAGTCTAAATTTTTTTTCTCGTCTCCAAAATGAGCTTGGAAGAAAGTATACACATATTAGTCCGTTTTCCGTGTTACAGGCACTTATTCCCCACAAAAGCACTCAACTTCCATGAAATATTACACCCTGAGAAGGCAATATGCTTTGTTAACAGTGGTCATGTGACTTGTAAGTTTAATCGTGTAAATTTTAAAAATGCGATATTTTCTTGAGATTTGTGTTATTTTTGAAAATGCGTCTTTCGATATTTAACTAAGTATAGTTAAAAAAAATTCCATTTTACTTTTTAAAATTTACTACTAGAGTTGATTTCCTTTTTAAATCTTTTTAGCTGTGAAACATAAGTTCATATATGTTTATTTTTATCATTTAAAAAACGTTCTATTGTTTTTTACTTTAAAAGTAGTTGAATTCGCAAGCACGGAAAGTTTTTATACATGGTTCTTATTAACCGAGATTTCCGATATCCAAGGTACTAGCGGTCCCAATTAGCTCGAATAATTGAGGTCTTGCTGTAATTACAAAAACTCTGATTATCTGACTTTTTTATTTATGATCTCCATTTATCTGATTTTTCCATTTATGAATAAAATGCTTATACAAAATTTTTATTTATAAACCTATTATGATCAAACAGACAAAGTTAAAAAAAATGAAAAATTTAGTATAATGGCCTATAATTTTATGGTTTTTATTGCATCATCCTGTAATGCCTCAAAATTTATTATAATTCATTATAAATAAATATCAATAATATATTTTTCTTCATAAACTGCGATAATTTTAATTGTGTATGGTTTGTAAAAAATGTGAATATGTAAAAAGCTACTGCTTAATCACACATTTCCTGTAAATTAGCTTTCATAATATTATCTTTAAATAAATGTTTCAAGCCTTGTTATTCGGCTTATGTTAGCTACTATAGATAATTTTCTAGCTTTATCATTTTTAACTTTTATTGTTTTAAAAAGAATCAAATCTTTATTATAATTCAATAATTTATAAATTTAAAACATTTAACTCGAGACCATTCGCTATTTTCCATTTTTAGTATGATTTTAATTAGGTTTTCCTTTTTTGCCTGATTTTATCTTTATCAAACCATTATAATCGATAATAGCAAAATAATTGTAAATGCCTCTAGGTCACATTAAATATCTTCATAAAAATATTTAGCCTATTTTTTTTAGTAATTTTAATTTTAGTTTAAGTTGTAATTTTCAAAGCAATACCATTAAATGTATGACATTTAAAAATGTAATTTTTCATTCAAAAATCAGTTCAGTTACAAAAATTTCGCATTTATTGACAGGTGTTAAGATCCTTGATCCATTTACAATAGTATCAACATCTGTTGATCAAAGACTCAATGTATGGAAAGTAAACTACATTAATTCTCCTACCACTGCAGTAACTATCAATCTTCATAGATCAGTGATTTCTCTCATTCCAGATATAGCAAATTTGGAGTATTGGGAGAATAGGTAAGGTTTTCTGTCTTTCTTGTTTTGGGAATAGTTTTATTCATTTTGTTTGTTTGTAAATTCCTGCTGAAATTGCTCTATGGTAAAAAATTATATTTAATTCTGATCTTTCTTTGATTGTATTTTAATACTCTAAAACTAGTTGTTATTTATACTTATAGTCAAATCATTATATTAATCATGAAATAATTTTCTTGTGCCATATACTTATTACTGATATAAATTTTAATTTCATATGAAAAATAAAAATTTGAGGTTTTATAGAATAAACATTGGAGTGGAGAGTATCCTGCTTACTATGTGACAATTATTATTTATGAAAATTTTTTATTATAATAGTTTTTCCTTGTTACAGTAGATAAAAACACCATTTTTCTGTAATGTGCAGGGAATGAAAAGGGGCTGTTCATTTTCTGCACATTACGGACATTACATCTGATAATGGCTTAATTATCAGATTTCATTTCATTCATTGCTGAATAGTTAAATTACACCTTACACTGAAACATAAAATTATTAATTTATATTTTTTTGACATATTAGCATATTGTAAAACTTTTAAACTATTTTCTGCACCTAAAAACTATTTTAGGTGTTCTAGATCGAACACCAAATTGGAATTATTTAAAACATAATTAAAGTTGTTTAAGGTTGCGTGCTTTAATTATTGGAACAATAAAAAAACTTAATTTAAACCATTTTTTTAATAACAATAATATAAAAAGATAATAATAAAAAATACAGCTGACAACTCGTAATTAGCAATTCTAGAGCTCGAATATGAATGAACAGAATGTGTGAAAAAATAGAATGAGTAAATAAAATAATGTTTTTCTTAGAACTAGTGACGCCATCTGCTGGCATTTATTGAAGTTACGGTCCACCACAGTACTCCCCCCCCCCAAGCGCCTAAGCACTGAGAGGCTATAAGTATCTGGGGTTGAACCGTACTTTGCGGTCGGAGCGAGTTGTGATGTCTGCACGAAATTTTGACATTTTCTTTGGCTTGAAATTTTGTCATTTTCTTTGGCTTGAAATTTTGTCATTGATTGGATGCCTCCTTAGGCCATATGTCTGGGGCTGTTTTAATCTTTCCCTCACTTCTGCTAGTTACTGAGGCCTGATTTATATAATTCACAAAAAAGGTGATTTCTTCAAAGAAAAATTTCTTTTATGCTTGTTTAATAACTATAAAAGCAACACTAGTTAGAGTTCTGAAATACTCTTTGGTATTTTTTAATTTTCTGATAGCTTTTCAGCATTTGAATCCAATACACAAATACTATTCTTTGTTTTTAAATTCTAATCAGCCAATATTTATACTTTATTATACCAAGTTTTATACCAAGTTACTTTATTATACCATTATTTTATTTACTTTATTATATCCAAATGGTAGATGACAGGGAATTGTATTTCCTAATTTTTATTGTATTTTAGTTTTCAATAATAAAAGATGACTGTAAATAATTTTAAAAAGGAGTAAATAGAATTAATTTTTTGGTTTTAAAAAATAATTTTTAATAGATTTCACAAAATCTTCCTTGTTATCAAACCTAAACGGCATTTGTAGGCATCTAAGCATGACCCTTTTCTTCTTCAGTGACACAACAGCCCTGGGTGGGCCTTGGTCTTCTCTAGGTGTCTTTACTACCCCTTAATCATTTTCATTTAACTAGGAGCCTCCGCCCCCTGCTCGCTAACGCTCGCCAACTCCCGAGAATTGCTACGCAATCCTATGTGGTTCACGCGAGAACCATGGCTCGCTGCGCTCGCTTGCCAATGAACACAATGTTCTAGCACAAAGACATAATATATTATCATCAAAGACATAGTATTTTATCATCAAAGACATAGTATTGTACTTATGTAGAAGAATTCTACCAATGTTCTTATTGGCTTTTAAAAAAGTATATTAGCTATTTAGATTGTACATGGTGAAAAAATCAAAACATTAGCTAAATAAGAAACATATTAGCAAAATAAATTATCAAATATTGCTTCACTAATATTCTGCATTTTAAAGCGTGAAAATTCAATGCATAAATAAACGCGAAATATAAANATTTAGTTGGTCTTTTATGTCACAATCAATTAAAAATGAAAACTGTTGCCAGCGCGAGAAAAGAAATATCATCGGTTTTATTGACTTTTATTGACGTACGTATTAGCGTTTTATATAATATAGATTACAATTTCCACCAGAAAGAGGCATTTTTGATACAGTCTCTTTATTTCACTTGTTATCTTTTTCTATTTTCACTTGTCAATTAGTTTAATGTAGCATAGGCTTTTCTGGTTCTTGTGGTGTTAAATTTTGACACTTGCTAATAGTTCTTTGTTAATAGCAATAGGAAGTGTATTACCTATTTTCCGAACATCCAAATTGCTGATAATCAAATTAATCTCGGAATATTAAAGAAACATTGTTTGCAAAAGTAAAAATTTTATAAGCTCTTAATGGAAGTTTATGATGCCAAGAAAAACTGAATTTCTAAAAACTGTCATCTTCATATAGCAAAACGATCAGAAGATGAAAGCTTAGTTCTTTTTTTAATATGATTGAAAAAACATATTATGATATATATATATAAATATATTTCTGTGGAGTTAACATAGAATTTTATTAAGAAACAGTACAATAAATGTTTTTTGAAATTTTAGTTTAAAAAAGAGCTTTTAACTTATAGTTAGTACAATTTTTACATGAAGACAATGAGCAACAGTTTTGATATTTTCAAAAATGCTTTTACAAACTGGCACATAAAAATTCTGTTGTTTCAGTATGATGAAATACTCTCATGAAGCAATCTTAGTATTATTCTGTTACCTATTATCACTCTTTATATTATTCTGTTACCTATTTTTATATTAAGCTTTTAATTTATGTTATTTTTACTTTTTGTTTATCTTGTTATAGTCTACACTAATTAAAGCGACCTTCATTAAAACGACCGACATATGAGACACATCCAGAAAGTAAGTTTCCCTTTTTTTTGTTAAAAAAAACTCTCACTTTCGGGAACATATTTATTGGCAACAAGTACAGCAATGTTTCAGCTATTTTTCAACATAGCCACCACCAGAATTGAGACACGTATCGCGGGACCCCTTTTGTATCCCTTTATCATAGAACTCTGCCGTCTGTGAATGGAACCATGTGGTGAAACAGTAAACGCTGACCATTACCGTGAAACACTACAGAATTTGCGACGTGCCATTCAAAACAAGAGGCGTGGAATGCTTACTGCAGGTGTTGTGCTCGTCCATGACTATGTTCGTCCACATACAGCTTGACGGAATTTGGCTGGGAGTTGTTTGATCATCCATCCTGCAGCCCTGATCTTGCTCCCAGCAACTTTCATGTTTTCTTGCATCTCAAGAAATTCCTGTCCTCCGGTGAGCGTTTTGGCAACGACAAAGAGCTGAAGTGATTTGTCACACGCTGGTTCCATTCACAGATGGCAGAGTTCTACGACAGAGGGATAGAAAAGTTGATCCCACGATACGACAAGTGTCTCAATTCTGGTGGTGGCTATGTTGAAAAATAGCTGAAACATTGCTATACTTGTTACCAATAAATATGTTCCAGAAAGTGTGAGTTCTTTTTTTAACAAAAAACAGGGAAACTTACTTTCTGGATGCGCCTCGTATGAAGTCCTGTTTGTTAATCGATAGACATGTTATTTCAACAACCATTAAAACGTCAGAAAGGAATCGTTTATTTCAATATAGCGACCGAAATTTTGTTCCATTTTTTTTTAATTCCAAGAAAATTACTCTTTCCAAAAATTTCTATGATACAGATGTTAAAATTGTTTGCACTTTCCAAACTAACATTTATTGAATGGAAATGAATCGATGGGTAGAAAAAGTCTCCAAGAAACTATTGAAATCACTATCTCTTTTGATGTAACTGCTCAATAAACATGAAATATCTTAGATTCTCTAGGAATGAAGACAGAGTAACAGGACCAAATTTTTTATTCAAGGTGGTCTTAAGCATACTCTATGGTCTAACAGATATTTTAATAATGATTACTTTTCACTGTAGGGAGTTGGAAGTGTATATTGCATTCTCATGTGGAAATAGGAGTCTCCTGTAGGTCAAGTTTCACAACGTTTGTTAATTTTTTTATGAAGGGTTTGACAGGTTCATTGTATGTCTCCTCAAAACTACAGCTTTCAAGATAAGGGTAATTGCTTTCAGGTGCATTAGGGGGTATCCCATTGCCCCCCCCCCTAGAAAGAGCCCCACTTAATATTCTCTTGGCGTGATATAGCTATTTTCTCTTGGCGCTTACATGATAAAGAGGTTGCTATATAGCCTGGTATGAAATAGGATTTTTCCTCTCAGCAAGAGTGAGATCGAAGTCTTAGTTATCAGAGGGAAAACTTTCAAAGAATGAACAAAGCAAAAGAGCTTTAACTTGACTAATTTTGAATATCATGAATAGCTTAGCTTGGTCTAGCGACTTATGTAATTTATGGATTTATGTAATGTTTCTGCAATTTTTAATAAACTATAGAAATAAATAAAATTTCTATCAGAACCTTTTTTCTAAACATTGAAATTATTTTGACCTAAGCTGTTATTAAGAAGTATTTGAATTCTTTAAAAAACATTTTAATTGTAGCTCAACTTAAATTTTTCATCGAGTACAATTATTACATCAATTAAAATTAACGAAATCGATCATAATGTTATTATTATTATGATTAATAATTTTAAACTACATGATTTATCATCTGTATCAAAGAGGTTTGAAAATGAAACACATATAAGAATTTAGCATAATAAGGTAATTGCACCGTAAAAACATAATAAGAAATTATAATTTTATTTCAGAATTTTATGTGATTATGATTGAACCTATTTCTTACTGATATTTAAGCCATGATACAGAATTGCGAAATAAAGAATTAAATTAAATTCATGTGTCATGTTCAGTAATGAACTGAGAAATCATTCAATAGTCTCTTTAATAGTAGTATTAACAAAATTTTAGCAGCAATTTTGTTTATTATTATATTAAGGTTTTATAATTTTGTACGATTAATTTTTTTCGATCCTGAAGCTTTCCTTTTTAAAACTTAGTTTTCTTTTCCACAAATTTTTCGAAAATTTATTAACTTCCAGAAAAATCCACTTTAACTTCAAACCGAGATAAATATAGTTGATAGGTTTTCGTCATACGAAATGAAGGAATATAATTCTATCTGCTGAATCCTTGAAAAATACTTGAATTTCATTTTGATTTCCAAGAGCCCGAAGAAGTATTTGAATATAATGCTAAATCCTTGAGAAATTCAAATTGACCTTGAAAAATCTCGGAAACCGCCAAATTTCTCGCATTTTTTAGTTGAACTTCTCGCCCAAACCATTAATTTTTATTAATTAAGCAAACTTTTTCCAAGTTTTGACATGTTTTTCATTAATTTATTCATTGATATGATCTGCTTTACGTTTTATAAATGACCTGGGATTTTCTTTCTTTATGCCCAAACCACTAATTTTTATTAACTGAGCATACTTTTTCCAAGTTTTGACATGTTTTTCTTTATTAATTTATTCATTGATATGATCTGCTTTACTTTTTATAAATGACCTGGGATTTTCTTTCTTTATGATACATGTTTTTAAAGTTGGTTACTTCTGTATATTAATATCATTACAACATTAACGTTTTGTTTGATTAAAATTTGATTTTCAGGGACTTAATTTGATTATAATCTTATTTTACCACAGACATTCAAAATTATTTAGCATATCTGTTAATGCTAGCATTGTTCTTTACATGCCATATAAGACTCTTTTACAAATAAAAATCTTTTAATAACTTTAATTGGTATATTTTCCATTTTCTTTACGTTAACTGTAGATTTGTTAATATAAATAACTTTAAGTATACTTTGTTTTTTATTTTGTATAGAATGTTTGAAGCATGTTGCGCAGCGTTTTTAAAAAGTTCTTGTGCTTACTTTCGTTTTTTAAAAGCCCTTAAAGATGCTGTTTTAATTGGGTGTTTTTAAAAAGTGCTTAATTTTCCCTTTTCAAATACGAGATTTTTTTTCTTGACATGTCAATTTTGGTATTATGCAAAAGCGTGCTTTTCACATTGAAGCGAGGAAAAATATAATAAAAACCGGAATCTATGAGGTAGGAGAAATTCAAAACATTGAAAAAATTTTGAACATCAGAATTAAACGAAAGTAGTTTAAAGCCAATAGGAAATATTTCTCAAGAAATACTTTAATAGTGTTTAGGTCATGGAATTTCTCATACTTAAAAAAGTTTTAAAGCTTTCAAGGGTTTAAGAGACTGGCTATAAATTACGAACGAGATTATTATTTTGTTAAAGAGATTGAGTTATTGAGCGAATAATTTTAGGAGAACTGAACAAACAAAATATTTTAAAGCTTGGATCTTAAATTCAAAATTTAACTAAGACTAATTTTTTATGAATTAATTTTAATATACTCGGTTTTAGAAAAATCATTCAAAAATTTAATTAAATATAATTACAGTGAAACCCCGATTTTACGTTTTCTGTCGGACTAGCGATAAAAAACTCTCGAAGCAGAATAACATAAAATCGGGGTTAAACAAACAAAAACAAAATATTTTAAAGCTTGGATCTTAAGTTCAAAATTTAACTAAGACTAATTTTATATAAATTCATTTTAATGTATTCGGTTTTAGAAAAATCATTCAAAAATTTAATTAAATATAATTACATTTTTAAAATCTTTGAATAATTTTTTTTAGTTAAATTTCTTTACTTTTTACTGATTCATCCCATTTCATACGAAAATAAGAGATAAATAAGAAAGCTTTTCTCCCCAAAAATCTGTAAGTTACATTCTCCCACTAAAGGTAGAATAAATCAACTATGTCCAACAAAAACGAGGTAAATCGGATTTACATTTTAGACCCTTTATTGTCTTTGGCGTCATAAGAATTTGGCGAATAATGACCTCCCTGACCAGGTTTGTGTTTTCAGTAGATTTCCTCTGCCTACTCCATCAATCATTCAGGTAGAAAAACTTTTTAGCAGAAGCGTACAAGACAGCAATTGCATACAGACTCCTTAGAAATAAAAAAGTCTCTGAGGAGTACTTGGAACTACTTAGATTTTCAAATTAGTCCTTAGAAACTCCTTAGATTATTGCATTGCATAGATAAACTTACTAAGTTTGCACTTTAACAAGATTTATTACAATATTTGAAACTGAAAAATGTATTTATGTGTAAAAGTGATAACTTTATTTATTTTTCTTGATGAAGTTTAACAAAGTCAAAATTTATTTCAAAAGGGCTAGAAAAAAATATGCAAAATATACATTTCAGCAAGTCCCTTATAATAACTGCTTTTTAATTTAAAAAAAAAACTGTCTAGTTATCTTTTACACAAAGTTTTTAAATTTTTGATAAGTCCTTAAAATTTTAGACTCCTTGGATTTCTTCTGATCTCTGTATGAACCCTGTATATATTATTCTTGTCTGAATACTGTATTCAGGCTTTTGTTAAGTGATGTATTAAGTGGTTTATTTTAGTTTTAAAACGTGTAATATTTCTAAACTAGATTTAAAACATGTGCACAGAAAACATGCATTCTTGATTTTATTTTTACTTAGTAGTTCCTCTGGAATGTAATGATCTCTGGTTTAGTGATGATCATTTTGGTACCCAGCATAACAACTTATGATTAAATATTTGCTACATTTTTGTATATTCGCTATATAGCAAACTTACGTTATAACGTCCATTTAGGTTTGGACCATACAGGGTCGTTATATCAGGTGTGGACAGTATGTTATATTTTCAACTAAATATAATGTTTGTTAGTCATTTGCATTAAAGTAATTAAAGATAACAAATACTACACTGTCATAGGTTACTTTTGCTACTTTAGCACAAAGGTTATTTTAATACCATTAGAGACAACAGAAAAATTTCATAGATTTTTTTTTAAAAGCTCTCTCTGAAGCAGTGTTTATTTTTAATAAGCTTTAAAATATGCATAAAATAACTTATAAGTTAGGATTTAGCTAAAATATATTTATAGACTTTGTTTGTCATATTAAATCATCAAATCGGAAAGCATAACTCAAATTCCATTTCAGATAATTTGTTACTTACATTTTTAACTTTGTTACAGTGACTTTAATGAATGGAATTTGGCAGTATGTGGTCAAGGATTTGAAGTTTTTAGATTTACAAAGGAAGATGATCTGGATTTTAAGGAACTTATACTGCATTTCATACAAGATCCCTATCCTTATCTTAAAGTACATTGATTTAAATTGTATTATTGTAAATAAAATTTTCTAACTTTTAATAAAAAAATATTTTTTGTTTAAAAGATTATTGTTTCTTGTCATATTAAAGATTGGTAAGTACAAGCATGTATAAATTGCTTGTTGATTTTATGATTTTTTTTTATAATAAAAGTATTAAAAATACTGAATTTTTAAAAAAATACACAGCTTTTTCTCCTGTAAAAATTACCGTTATTTTAGGTTCAGAACCTTTATTTTAAAGAGAAACTGTCAAACTTTCTAGAGGTGCAGCAGCCAGAGTTGTGATTGATGTCATTAGCTCCATTTTTAAATGAATTATGTGAAGGATTTATTTTTAAAATAAAAAATAATTCCTCCCAAACAGACTTGTGTTAAAACATTAAAAAAAGAGCTTAAGCTTCAAAAGTAATAAAACCCTGCGACTATTTTCTTTACACCTTTTCCTATGATGACCACAATTGTCTAAATCAGTGGTACCCGATTTTTTCTAGCTATGGAACCCTAAATGATCACGCTTCTTTAAGCGGAAATCCGAGCATAACAAAAAGTTCACCATTAGCTGTGAATATACTAAAAAAAAAAGACAACCACTATTTATTTTGAAATGATTTAATGTGTAAATTGAAATATTAAGTATTATGTTTTTTTTTTTTTTGGTGTATGCTTCTGCTGAAAATGAGTAAAATAAGCTGAATTATGGTTTTCAAATAGGAACTGTTTCAAACCATGAGAATTATTAGCAGAAATTCTTTATTATTGAATGTAGTTATTTTATTTTGAATCAAAAAGCTTGATGAGAAATACTTATGAAATTCTTATAAATACATATCCTTTTAATAATTTATTCTGTATATTGTTATTTAAAAAAATATTTCAAATTTCACTTTTTTTTCCATTCACATTTTACACAAAGATGAGCGAAATATCATCTAACCTAATCTTGTTCATATAAACAAGCGAAGTATTAATTAAATTATGGATTATTACTAGTTAAAAATATCAAGAAAAGAATTCAAAATAATTAAAGCAATTAAAAATAATACTTCCAGTGGAAAAACGCGCTAAGCAGCTGAGAATCCAAATAGAATTGAAACATAAGAAACAATAAAAAATGAATAAATATGACAACTACAGCCGACGTCTTCAGGGCGTACCAGCTCCAGAAACCATGAAAGCAAAACCTTTTTTATCGAGAGAGCACGACAAATGTCTAAATTGCTCTCTCTGTATCCCAAAGGTTTTGCCAAAGTCCAGGAAGAGAATATAAAATACATAAAGCAAATACAGAAGTATAAAATCAAGAGAAATACATAATAATATGCTCAAAAGCTTACTTGAAACAAAAATCCAATAACCAAATTACACTACTGACCGCCAAACACAACTAAATTGAAATAAACATAAAAACAACCCCCCCCTAATTTGCGTAGAAGGAGGAAAAAAAGAGAGAGAAAATAGTGACATCATTAATAGAAATGCTTGACTGGGGCAGTTCGATCAAGACTTGATCTTGCCCTATTATTCTCTTCCTGGACTTTGGCAAAACCTTTAAGGTACGTGAGAGCAATTTTAGACATTTGTCGTGCTCTCTTGATAGAAAAGGATTTGCTTTTATGACTTCCGTATCTTGTACTCCCTAAAGACGTCAGCTTCAGTTAAACATATTTAGTCGGACCTCTATTTAACGAAGTCGCTAAATCCCGAAAAAAAGTTCGTTATATGGAAAATTCGTTAAATAGAAAATCATCTTTTGAAATACTTACACAACGTAGAATAGGTTTTAAATTCATGGATACTAGAAATAATTAAAATTGCAATTGATGCACCTTTATCTTGTAATTTTTTTCTTNACTACTGACCGCCAAACACAACTAAATTGAAATAAACATAAAAACAACCCCCCCCTAATTTGCGTAGAAGGAGGAAAAAAAGAGAGAGAAAATAGTGACATCATTAATAGAAATGCTTGACTGGGGCAGTTCGATCAAGACTTGATCTTGCCCTATTATTCTCTTCCTGGACTTTTGCAAAACCTTTAACCCACTGGCGGTTAAGGAAATGGGCAAAATTGGGAGAATGTTTCTCCCCTACACACAGCTCCCCTGTCAATTAACATGGAAAAGCCGGTTTTGCTATGCAGAGAAGACTGCAAGTTAAAATGCGACTTTTTACGTGCAGAACCGTCAGTGGGTTAAGGTACGTGAGAGCAATTTTAGACATTTGTCGTGCTCTCTTGATAGAAAAGGATTTGCTTTTATGACTTCTGTATCTTGTACTCCCTAAAGACGTCAGCTTCAGTTAAACATATTTATTCATTGTTTCTTTGGTTAAAAATATCCTAACTCCATGGATCCCTATCATCCTTCTATGAAATCTTAGGGTTGTGTTGAACATTTTGTGGGAACCACTTGCCTAAATTATCTATACTACAACTGTCCAAGGGTGGTTGTAAGCAGATATTGTATTTGAAATAAACAAAGTCCAATAAAAAAAAAAGACTAAATGTAAGCATTTCAATAACAATGTTACTAGCCTGCAATTTCATAAGCTTGATAAATTAAAGTAAATAAATTTAGAAATTCTTTAGGAAAATAACTGGAAATTTTTGAAAATATTAGAGATCTATGAATTTTCTTTAAGAATTATAATTTTTTTTTAATGCAAGCACTGTTTTATTTAGGGCAATCATTTTAAAGAAAAGATATGAAATAACTAATAAGAAAGATATGAAAGGCATTCCAAACCAAAAATGAACACTTTTAAAAGGTATACATATTCTGGGTGGGATTTTACGTTAGCAGTCTGAATGATGAACATCAAAAGAAAAAATAGGAAATACAAGACTTTTCCCAAATTATAGAAAAAATAGGAGAATTGCGAGGCATGTCCTTTGGAGCAACTTTAGAGTAAAGAAGCAAAACTCATAAAAAAGATTTATTTTTCAAAATTTTTTGGCTTCAACAAAACAAAAATTAAACACAATAAAATATAATGAGCAATGAAAGGAAAATAAGTGTCGACTAGTTAATGATGATAAAGATGCTATTAACTTTTAACATAAAAGTTTACATACAAATAATTCCCAAAGAAAAAAAAAAGCTCAAAATTGCAAATAAAAAATATTAAGAGATTACTAAAAATTGTAACGGATTAAAAGAATTCTGACAACCCGCTTGCTTTAATTCAAAAAGAATAAGTTAACAAACAATTGATGATATAAATTGCATTTAAACTTGTCAGTGCACATATCCTTCTTTTAAACATTTATGTTTCTGTTCTCATTTAAGTTTTTGATTGTTTTTTATGGCACAAAAAATATTCCTATCATTAAAAACAACTGTAAAAATTAGATTTATTTCATACTCAATATTTCATAATATGATCGTCCCACGTGTTCCTTATTTACATGATTCATTCTTTAGCATGCTCATATAAAAAGTATTGCATTTACAATTTTATGATTGCTTTAGGTAGACTTGCAATTCATCCATGGTTTCAACATCAACTGTAGACATAAGATCTTGAAATTTTGTAGCACCTACTGATTGCTGTAAGGCCATTACTTGGTTGTATAAATAATCTCTCAATACCACTGTATAAACAGGATCCAATAATGTTAACTGTTAAAAAAAGTAAAAACAGTTTAAAATTTTTATAAACTGACAACAAAATTTATCTGTAGAATAATCGTAATAAGTGTACATTTTGTCAGTGACTTCACTGTAATTAGAGATTATTATTGTAAAAATTTAACTTACTTTTCAGTTAATTTAATTCTAATACTAAACACATAATTGATACACTAACTGTATAAAAATATACTGAGTATTACCTCCCGTTTTCTTTTATCTTGTTCTGTTTCAATTTCTTCATCTAGATCAGATATTTCTCCTGGATTAATGACCAACATACTATGTAAAAAAGATCAGAAAAAATAATAATTTAAACTTAAAAATATATATATATTAAAATAGATTAGATTTTTTTATGCCTTTAATAATTAAAATATTTTCTTTTGGACAAAATTATTTGATGACAATTTATTATTATTTTTGCAAAAAATCCCCCAGTGTAAAAATGTTCCATCTTAGAATGACTGAATTGTAAAATGGCAACTGTAAGTAATTAATGGGTGTAGAATGTGAATAATTCATACATCAAATTATCTATTGTCTTTGTATAAACTTTAAAGTAAATTTTTTCATCTAGTCACCTCTTCAATTAATGCAACATTTAATTTCGATTATAAAAGTAGGTTATCAATAATTCAAGACTTGCCATCAGTTAATCTACTAATTAATAGATGGAAATTACTGAAGCTATGTAAGATAAGACGGTTTCTACATCATTGAGTAAAGAAATAACTAGGAGAAGGCTGGAATTAAGGAAAGCTATTTATTTAGTAGGTACCGAATATAAAAAAATTATCTTTTTAAGTTATGCCTATTTATAAGCTTGTTATTCTTATCTAGTCATGTGAGGTAATGATTCTTATGCATTTTTTACATTGAATCAATTAAAACCAAAATCAAGTTAATAGAACAATTATTTTAAAAGTTCTGAAACATGAAACATATGTTCATTTTTGGATTTATATATATTTACACAGCCTGTTATATATATTATACCTGTCTAGACAAGCCAGGTATTGTTTCCAATGTGCTTTTTCACACTGAATCAAAAGAAACTAAAAGCACATCAATAGGACTAAAAGAAACAACAGTTATAACTGCTTTATGTGTAAATACATCTAAGTTAAGAATTATACTGAAAACTCAAAAAAGTTCTTAATTATTAGCTCTGTTAGTCACATTTGATTCAGAGTAAACAAAGATTTTACTTAGAATATCCGACACATAACTAAAAAAATTGTATTTTATTTAATACATCATGTATACTTAAACCATCAACTTTTTCTCTCCATTTCGATTAAAAAATAATACATACGAAATTATAATTCACTTGTCTGAATAGCTATGCATTACTGATTAAACTTCTTTACTGAAAACTGCAATACTGATAAAGTTTTAAAGTATTAGCTCTATTCACATTGTTTTGATTTCATACAATTTCAACATAAATAGAAGAAAAAAAACAGAAAAATACCTCATTTGTCTAGATACTAAAGTTAACTTTATTCCATTTTTGACCATTTCTCCACCTTAGTAAATGGTGACTAAAGCTCCCCTTGGAGGAATGGCAAACTGTACATTTCGGGCCTAAAGCTCAACTTTAAAATGATTCCCAGCTTTATCCCAATTATTTCTGAATTAAGCTTTTTTTTAAACATTCCTGCATGAAACATAAGTTTCTGATACGTATTTCACTTTTAAAAGTTTAGAGATAGTCATGATATCAAATAACAGGATAAAATTTTGAATGTTTAACATACTATGGTGAGACGGAATATCCTAACCCTCTCATACAAATGTTAAAAAAGAAAAAAAAATTTAAATTACTTTTAAAGATTTATATAACATTTAAAGTGGCACTTTAAAGTACTGTTGATAAATAAATAGTCAACTAAATAAAAATAAAACTATCTGCATATGAACTCAAACAATACAATACAAAGTAATACATAAACAATACAAGTAATACAATACCAAAACATTTCAAAGGAAATGATTTTAGGACATGTTTTGGAATAGGAAATAGCTATAATTAAAGTTAAGCTTTAAATTTTTGTGCTTGATTTTATAGTAAAAACTACTGTTTTACTGTAAAACAACTATAAAAAAAACATATTTTGTTGGTTTTATACTTTTAGTCATACAATATTTTTAACTCAAAATGTGCATGAATTGTATTTTTTGCCTGATGTTTCAGGTTATGAAACAGATCAAAGAGCAAAATTTCTAATTCATATTCATAAAAAGAAAAATTCTTACTGTAGAATACTTTATGTACTTATGCATAGACAATATTACAGGACTGGAACAATTATAAAGTTGGTCTTTTTCTTTTATCTGCCAGGAGTTGGATTAATTATTTTGGACTATAAATCAGTTTTTCTTCCAAAATACTTTTTTTGTCTAGGTAAAATTAATCTTAAGTTATGTTATGTCAATGTTTAAGTTACTATATAAAATTATTCTTATAGCTGATTAATAATTGCTAATTTTATTGATCCAGAAAATCGGTAAGATAACATATATATGCAATAATATTAGTACCGCAAATTCCAGATGATTAGTCTAGACCAGTGATTCCAAATTTTTTATAGCTAAAGAACCCTAAGTGATCAACATTCTTTCAGGGACTTTATAAATAAAGTATATAAAAACAATTGCAAACCTATTAACTTAGCAGAGAATACTTTCCTTTGAAAATGCTTAAAAAGAGAAATGAAATTTGTACAATGTTTTATCACAAATACTTTTAATTTAGGTATTATGTCCCACAGTTTAATTCAGATTTGGAGTTGAATGTAGTCTAGTTATGAATTCATTTTTGGTGTTTATAAACTGAAAATGAATAAAATAGGCAAGAAAACTAAAAAGAACTGCAATGAACTTTAATAAATAGCTACTAGGAAAACTTATTTATTAACCAATTAATTATTTTTATTTTGAATTTTTTTAAATTAATCTCAACTTCATAAAGTAATACATTGTTATTAGAAAAATTATGCTTACTTTGAAAAAAGAATTTTATTTTTTCATTGCTTTAAAATGCAATGCTCAATACATTGCAATATTTTAAATAATTGGATAAAGGCAATCGAAATATTATATGAATAATAGATTATTGACTGGATCTAAATATAATAACAAACATAATAAAAAAATGGTTAAAAATAATCCCATAGCTGACAACCTTAGGAATCAAAAATTAGGAACACTATATGCGACAAAATAATAGGCAAAAATTACGAGAGTAAGACCAAAATTTAACTATTAAATAATAACATTAATAGACATATATTTAAATACCGCATGTAAATTAGTAAAACAAAACTAGAAACACTATGTTTTGTGGGAAATTAATAATATTAATATTTTATAATAAGGAATACCGGTATAATAATTTCGAAGCAACCATTACCTATTAATACACAATTATTCTTCCCAAAATTATAAAACACAGGTAAATAATAATCTGCATCACAAACAAATATTTCTGATGCAAGTGTAAAAATACTACAATAAATTTTTAAAAAAATAATAATAGTTTCTAAAGATTCATCTTAGTGAAATGATCCGCAACAGCTATTGGAATAGTATTTTCTAATAAAAAGCTGTTAAAAATTACCTCAGCACAATAAACACAGGAAGCGTGGTTGCGGCTATCAGAATACGGGATTGGTTTAAAAGCAAATATACTGCAATTTTATGAAAATTCAGATTTTTTATAAAAATTTCAGAATTGATTTAAAAATTAGGAACAAATCCAAAAAATTTAGAACAGTTGGCAGCTATGCAATCCTGACTCACGAAACTCCTTTACCGCTTCTACAAAACCCTAGGGTTCTGTGGAACACTATTTGGGAACTGCTGTTCTAGAATGTATTTGATATCCTGGTATTCTCATTGGTAAGCAATTTAAAAGAATGTTTGGATTTTACATTGTTGAATGTTAAATCAATGGAAACATTTTAAAATTGGTGAAAACAATTCCACCCAATCAAAAACTAGAAATTTGAATTACAAAGTGCACAAAGTTTGGATGACCTCTATCATAACATTAAGATTTGTAACTCTTAATGGCACATTTAGCCCACAAAATTACAAAAACTCTGTTTTAAGTTTTCAGTAATAAAGCTCCAGGATGATAAAAATTACATCAGATGTGAAATGATCAAAACAGAAAAATTATTAGACTCACTCATCAGATCCAGAACAGTTTTCTCTATTAACTTTTGTAATATCATATAAAACTTCAACAACAGCTAAAAGTATTCCACATATTTTTTCATGAACAGCGCTGAAAAAATAGTTCAACAAAATGTATTAGTATTCTATTTATGCCAGTTCAAGTTAATGATTTAAAACAACTGACAATAGGCAGAAATATAGAAATCAATATTTATAATTCTTAACGATTTAGGTCTAGGTGATCTTAGGTCAAAGTTAGAGAGTAAAATAAAAAGGATTAAAATTTTCTGGTTGGACAACAAACACTCATTAGTGCAAAAAGCAGACTATAAAAAAAAATTTTAACTTTTGGTTTTTAATAAAACACATTATGCAGGGTTTCCACTCTTCTTAACAAAGCAAAAATTAAGCACTTTCAGGGACTTCTTTTGAAAAAATTAAAGACTTTTCGGAAAAATCAAGAACCAGTGGCAAGGCCAATTATTTACCTTTCTTATCCATGCACCTTAAATCATTCCATTTTTTTTCACTAAGCTTAATTTAATATTTAAAAAAGAAATTAATTGCAATAAATATCTTTATGAAAGTTTTTATAACATAAAAATATAATTATGTTTGAGAAAATTTATAATTTTTGCACCAATATGTTTTTTATTAGTTCTCAGGGAAACATATAAATGAAAGGGTCTAGAACAATTTTTCAAAGGTATCAATACATTTCTATTGTCAGAAAATTTGTAAGTTTTCTTATATAACAAATACTGATAAGTTATTTATTTTTAAATCCACGATCATTTATAGATATTTATTTGTAATATTTCTTTATCATCCTCTATCATTCTCAATATTATTCTCTACCATTATTATGATTTGATATTTTATTTTTATCCCAGATTAACAGTTTAAACCGAAAGCTGAATTATAAAGTATACCTGTAATATCACCTTATCAGGTAAAGTTTTGTAAAAAAATATTAATGAAAAACATTTGTAACTTAACCATTTTGAAACTATTACTAAACAGAAAATCTGTTATATTTACTTTTATGATAAGCTTTGTATAAAATTATTTCCATCCAAAACTGATATTAGGACTTAATTTTACATAATATTTACTAAACAATCTGGCAAAAAACATGAACTAATTTTAAAGCAGCCAAAAGTTAATAAAAAACAGTATATTAAGTTGCAATATTAACTGAATAAAATGATTATTAAAATGTAAGCTGGAATTTTATTCTATTAGACATTAATAACAAAAAGTTAAGTGAGTAGATTTAAATTTTTAAGCAACAATCTGTTTATCCTTAAGAAATAAAAATAATAGCAAAAGAATTTAAAACTTGAAGGAAAAAAATTTTACATTGCAACAAAACAAGTTATAAATAGTTACCAAATATTTAACTTTTTTGTAAGCAGCAAAACAAGTATTCTTATTTAGTACTCAGGAATAGAAATTTAAAGTACTTCAGAAAAAACAGTATTTTCATCAAAAACTCAATAAATCCCAGGTTTTGTATGAAAAACCTAGGTGGGCTGTGATTTTTCAGACACTGTTTTACAGATAAGTTTAGTTTTTAACAGCATCGTGAATTTTAAAAAATGTTACAGCTTTCTATAAATTTACAGTTACCTATCACACATTGAAATATTATACAAATTAATTTAATTCTTCAAGAATTTTAGAAATAGTTTTTGATATAGACTCTGCTTAAAAAAGAATTCTGATACTTCTTTTCTTAGGACTTTACTTCATTTCTATAAGCAGAGGCATTTCCAGTAGAACTCAATTTCTTTAATTCTGACGTCTTTCAAGGTCAGTTCTACTTAGGTACCCTAGCTCCCCCCCCCCCCAAAAAAAAGCACTATCTCTTCCATGTGACCCCTTTGTCCACACTGTATTCTTTTCTTTTAGATTGATTTACTCTAATCATAGAGTATTATTCTAGGCAAAAGGCAGAATATATTAATGAAAGAACAAATATATTAATGAAAAGTCATGCTTCCTTCCCCTTGCCGGTTGCCCCCTCACACACTTTTCTCCCTAAAACTCCCTCCCTTTGATGCATGGTCTAATTCTAGGTGATAAAAGAACGACTTTTTGTTGTAAAAAATTAAACTGAAAAATTGTTCCAATAGCTGAAAATAGTGAGGCTGAAAAATTAAGGACTTTAAACCTTGTACCAAAAGTAAGTACTTTAAAGAGCCCTTATTTTCCAAAATTAAGCAGTTTTTAAATCCCATGGAATCCCTGTTATTAGTCATGGTAAAGTAATAATGAAAAGTTGTCCACCACTTGGGAACAAATTTTTTGTTGTATTTATACAAATACTTGATCTTGCCTTATTCGGGTGTGGGGTTTTTAAATCAGAAACTAGTTTTTCTCCTAACGCAACTTTCTTTTAATGACATTTTCAGTCCATTTTCTGTTGAAAAGTAAAAGCTTATAAACGTTATATAAAACAGAGGGTCACATAAATGTTGTAACAAACTTCTATGGGAAGTAGGACACACAATCAGGACTAAAACTACATAGAAAAACGTGGCAGTATACGTCTTCGCATGCAGCTGGAAGAGCTTTACTATTATGACATGTTCAGAGGCACATGAAGAAACAGTTCATAATAGTGAACGGACCCTAGCCAGTAGCATTCTAAAAAAAATAATAAAAAACTTACTTCATATTAGAAGTCAGAAGACAAGTTAAAGCTAATCCAAGAAGTTTCTTCCTCTGGATAGGATTTGCAAGAGGCATTCTTTCAAGCCATAATATTAGAAAATCATCTAGGATGCTCCCCACCTTCAGTTGCATTGAACACAAAAATGAAAGAAATGATTACAGACTATTTTTTAAAAATTAACAATCACAAATCATACTTCACTGTGTAATGTAAAAGGATTGATCAATTAGTTGAAGGGGGAAAAAAGCATTTTAATGGTGATAAATACACAGTAAGGCCTTTTATGGGTTCTTGAGAATAATTATTGTCACAAAACAAAAATTGCCAATTTCACAAGATTAATAGATTTTTAAATATTTTTCTCTTTAAAAAAGTAAGAAAGTTGAAATTTTGAGTAAATATTTTTTAATGAAAATAATTTGTTAACAATTAATTTTTAGAGCATCTTAAAACTATATGTAAAACTTCAAATAACTGATAACTGCCAAAACAAAACAAAAAAACTTTTATTTCAAAGGAAGGAATCATGAAGTACTATAGAAGCATTAATTATTCATTAGGTAGTAGTAAAGGAATCATTAAGTATCATATATTTATCTTATTTCCTCACGATAAAATCTTCAATTTAACGAATTAAAGTTAACAAAATAATTTCATAATCAATAAAATAACTTTGATAACATAATTGATTGGAATGCAAAAATATTTTGAATTGCTATTTTTCTTTTTAATTTAATAAAAAAAGCTTTTAAAGCTAGATTATGAAATGTAAGGGTGAAAGAAAAAAAAAAAAATTTTGCTTACATCTTTTCGGCATTCATCTGCTTTTGCTTGTAAAATTCTACTAAAACAGTTTGGGTTGTGTAATATAACTCTGGACAAAATACTCAATTGAATAGTTGAACTCAAAGGCAGTTCCTAAATTATAAAAAGAAAAACTAAGCAAGGAAATCAGCAAGTAAACAAAATTAGACATATAACAACAAGAAATGTATACCTCAAATTATTTTAGATATAAAAAAGAAAAATATGTTATAGAAACAGATTTTGATATGTCGTCTGAAGAAATTTCCTCATTTCATTACCAAAATTAATTTCAAATGCTTTATTTTCAATAAAGATTTTTCAATTCCAAAGAAAGGATTTCATCACAAATAAATTGAATAGTTCTGGCATTTCATTTATCAGAATTTCATCACAAAAGTTAGCTTCATAATTTTCTATTTTTTTTACAAAAAATTTTACAATAATTTTCAAAATCTTTTTATTTAAATAAAATCTATAAAATTTCTAACAAATAAGAATAGAAAAATTTACTGAGTTTTAGTTTTTAAACAGTTATTTTTACAGGTGTAAGCCCTGTGGCAGAATTTTTTTTTTGAGCTATCTGTGACAAAATTCTCTATTACTAATATCTTTCTGCACAATACTTTTAATAATAACCAACATATATGTTACAAATTTAAAATAACAAAAGCGCTGCGTTTACAAAAAACTACATAATTTTCTTAATAAAACATATAATAATTTCTTATTACAATATTATGGATAAAATTCTCGCATTTTGTGGGAGAGGGACACAAAAATTATTTCCTTCTTCACATTTTGCAAATAATCATCAGAATGAAAAAAAAAAAATAAAAATTATGAAATCCGTAGTAGTAATTGTCGGGGAAAAAAGACAAAATCAAGCAAATTGGGATCCTCAAATGCGTGTTTTGTTTCAAGATTAAGGAAGGTTGTTACAATAAATAATATCACATAAAAAATATTGGATTTAAAAACTATGTAGAAATCAATAGCAATAACTGCCAAAAATTTGATAGAAATATTGCCTTAAAAAGTAAATACTGAAATGCACTTTTCGAATTTTCCATATTGTTTCAAATATATCAGGATACTTAAAATCCATGTGAAAATCAATATCAATAACTGCCGTACATTCGAAACATGACATTGATTTACAATACTATCGTCGTAAATTAAGCTCATCAAAAAGTGATTATGTAAATGCCTGATTCAAATGTAACGTGCAAATTTTTGTAGAAAAGAAAAGTAATTTTCTTTTACTTTTCAAAAGAAAATCCTGCAGCAAGAACTCTGTAATGTTCTGCGACAATGTATCCGAGTCGCTGCTATTCAGCCAAGAGTGGTATAAGATTATAAATTTTATTATATACATATAAGGACATATATGCAAGTAAGATCATAAGATCACATAAACCATTTGACTGTGAAAAGGAGTCACACGCAAAAAAAAAGTTTAAAGTGGTTATATTCAGCAATATTTCATTTAAACAGCAAACCTTACTTATATAAACAGCTAAGATTACATTCTGATTGATAAATTTAAAAAACAAATAGACCAAACACAGACTAATAAGAGTTTAAACACAGTAATAGGGTACTATAAATTTCTTTAAATTTTTAAATTTCCTAACTAAGAAACATTTTTAAATTTCCTAACTTTTCCGGAGCACAATCATCTCTGATAAGGTCACATAAACCATTTGACCCATGAAAAGGAGTCACAGGCATAAAAAAATTTAAAGTGGTTATATTCAGTAAAAAATACAGCTATTTTATATACAGCTTAAATTACATTCTGATTGAGCAATTTAAAAAATATAGGCCAAACACAGACTAATAAGAGTTTAAACGCAGTTATAGGGTACTATAAATTTCTTTACATTTTTAAATTCACTTACTAAAAAAAGATATACATTTTAAAATTGTTATTTTGAAAGTTATTTTCAGATATTTCTTCAAAAATTTAAATTTTAATGCAGAAACAAAGTAATAAATAAATTGTAATTAGAAATATATAAATTTAAAAAGTTATAAAAAGTTTAATAAATTTAAGTTTAAAAAAATCAAAAACATAACTATTAAGGAGAAATGGTGAATCTAAATTCAGTTTACAATAAAAAAAAGTAGTAGGTAATAAATATAGAAGCAAAACTGAATATTGCAACGTAAAAGTTGTTAATAATTTTAATAATAATTTTTAAAAAGTTTAAATTTTAAAAAGTTATTTGAATTTAAACACATTAATCCTTAAGCCTTTAGTGTTTAAACTGTTTATTGTAACAATAATTTAACTGCTGATGCTAACTACTGATGCATACAACAAACATGTTACTAAAGTAACATAATAAGTTCTTCAAATACTACAAAGTCTTACATATTTATCTAAGGCTAAAGTCAACACATAAGGCAATAATGGTTCAAATAGCACTGGACCATCCTCCGGGAATAAAATGAACACAGTTTCAACAACCTAAAATTAAATAACGACTTACAATTTTAGCAGATTTCAGATAATAAAATAAAAATTTGTATAAATAAAAACATAGAGAAACTAACCTTTAGTAACATATCAACACCCTCAGACTTCATGTCTTTAATAGTGCCGTGGAATGTTTCAACTAGTGCTTGGCCATAATTCTACAAAGATATTAAGCACATAAATATTCAATTCAAAAACTAATTTTCAGATAATAATAAATTTTAAGATCACAATAAAAGTTCAATAAAATACAGAATAATGTTGGGGTAAACAGCAAGCGGCCTGCAGATTGTTCTGAACACAATAAAAAGAAAATTTTTTGATAAAAAAATGTCGCAAAATTTGAGTCATCACTTTCTGGTGCGCTCAATTTCTAGAGATTCTATAGTAAATCTAAGTTGTTTATGTATAACTTTTTCAGCGTTTATTGCTACGAAAATCTGCTTTTTTCTTTTTTGTTTTTTTTAAATAAATATTTTTAATACGCATGTTTTTTTATTTTTAAACCATGCAGAATTTCATAGCAATAACAGTTGAAAAAGTGGGGTTTTTTTTTGTTAGAATTTATATTTCTTTTCCCAAATTTATATGTATGTATGTATGTATGTATATATACATATGTGTGTGTATAGACACTCCTGCAAAATGGATGCCTCTCAATATGGACATATTTTTAATTCCCTGTGAATCTTCCATAAACAAAGTATTACGTACATTAACAGCAAAGCGGACACTCCTGTAACTGGACATTCATTTTTACCCTAAAACGTTATTTTCTATCTCTTTAAACTGGACACTATTTTTTCTAAATTTGAAAAATCCATAACTAAAAATATTGTTAAGCTATTTCACTAGTTAACAATTAATCTTTCTCCTATCACCTTGCCTTATTTTTGAAAAGAAAGGAGAGAAAATGATACTGCTCAGTTGGAGAGCGATATCTTTTGATCTTTCCATCTGGACAACACAGGTTATGAGATCCCACAAGCTGAAATGACATCTTAAATGCTCTCAACGCTTCTTCCCCATTGAAAATTTCTTTCATTTTCTTATAAATTTGAAGACTGTAATTAACACGGCTGGGGTTAAAAAAGATAATAGAAATATAGTAGTTGAGATAAATAAAACATTTATTCAGACACTTGATAGATGATTAATTGTGAATATATCAACTCCATAGGTCCTCATACTTTACAGGTAAGCATTGATTTCTTTTGTTTTCTGTAAATCACAGAAGGTTTACTTTTAAAGAGGTTTTAACAACATTTCCTATCAAGTGATAGGAAGGAGTTAGGGGGTGTAAACCTAATAATTGAAACCGACTGAGGATTAAAAGCTCTTAATTGGTATCATAGGACTAACTTGAATATCTGTTTTAATAGGAAAATTATATTCATTTATCTGTAGCTACATCTAGAATTATGTATTAATATCTAACTATTTCATAGATTCTATTTGTGTAGAAAAAAATATTTTTTAAAGTTTAAATAAATATCCTTGTAGATAGTCATTGTAGATTATCTACAAGGATATTGAATATATATATAAATATTCTAAAAACAATTAATATATATATAATGCGTGTTTTGTTTCAANTATATATATATATATATAAAATTTTTTTAATAAATCAATTATTGACAAAAAGGGAATTTTTAAAAAAAAAATAGTATCAGGTTTTTCATAGTTAGTTTACCAATAAACATATTTAGTGCTTAAAACACTAATGTTTACCATATTTGCCCCCCATATAACTAAATATACAAGCGGCCCTTCTTTAGTCAACCTGTTATGCAAGTGGCTCCTTAGTCAAAAAGGTTGTGCACCCCAGATCAAAATTAATTGTTAAAATAACAATGAATAAACTAAAGGAAACATTTGTTAGCTAGCAGCATGAAACAAGAGTTTTAGATTTTTGGGGGGGAAAAAGAAAGAAAAACATATAACAACAATTGATAAAATTAATTTACTTGGAAATATCAATATGAATGTCTTTTCTGAAAATAATGCCTCTTATTTAAGCATTAATGATACATTTTTTAAATTAATATTAAATAAAATAGTGTACTAAATTAATTATTAAAGGAAAAGGAAACAAATTTTCATCTACAAATAAAGGATAAAATATACCTAATTACAAACGATATGATTTTTATAAATTCCGTACTAAGAATATAAATTTTTTAATGCAAAAACATTATAGAAAGGTGAAAAAAAAACTTTTAATGTAAACTATGTATATATATATATATCTTNTATTGTAAACTATATATATATATATATATATAATTAATATACTGGTATGGTGGCATACCATATAATATGCAGCCATACCAATAAAAATATATTCTTTTTTTGAATTAATACTGAAACAAGAATGTGATTTTTTGTATTAAAATATAGTAAAGGAATTAAAAAACTTTCAATGAAAATCCATCTTAATATAAATATAATCAAAACAGAGTTAATTTTTCATATGGCTTCTAATTTGTATGTGCTGCTTAATTATCATTGTATTTATTAAAAAAAATTATAATATTAAACTTACCTTGAGAAAATCTTTAGGGTTCAACAAAAGATAGGCTTCTGCAATACGTATACACGGAGGAAGAGAATCACCTTTATACTCTGAAAAATACAATATTGCCATTAATAAAAAATCATCTCCATGTTTTATTACAACCAATTTGCAACTAAGGAAAAACGACACCATTATTTGAGATAACAATTTCATAACCATTGCAAACAATAAGAACTGTCATAATAGCAGGATATCCACCACAAAAGGTACGGCTTTAGTACAGATACTTCAAAATCATGTGTCATTCAAAATGAATGAAAGTTATTAAAACAAAATGTTAAATATATATAAAATGAGTTCTAAACAGCTTTAAAATATAGTCCAAATGAAACTTGCACCATTTTTGTACCATTTGTTTTCCTTTAAGCGTTAAATAAACATTGTATACAATGTAAATATAAACTATACAATAGAGCATACAATACATTGTAGCTATACAACAGTATTGTATGTACTATACAATTACAGTGTTAAGTACATACAATGTAATTATAATGATACCTAATTAAAAAAAAAAAGCTTATCACACAAAAAGTTACCATGATATAAATTTTTATGTTCTATAACTATATCTCAAACAAATAAAAAATTTACTTTAGATATTAATACCTTTTTTTGCAATGCTAAACTCAGAAGAAATACATATGATACACATTTGGTTCAGATTAAGAATTTAAGTATAATTAAAGAATTCAGAAGAAGAAAGATACACATTGCATTTTTAAAAGGTTCATATTTCTCAGGAAAAGATCTAATATTAGTTTCATTTAATAATAAACATTAATTTATTTAACCAACTAATAAAATGTCAAAGATCTTAGTATAGTTCGTTCACCAGGAGTTGGCCCTTCACTCCACCTTTATCATGTAGTATCCGGCAATACCATTTCGTTATTTTTGGGAGAAGGATACGAACAAGGTTGCTATTTGGTTGTTATATAATTATTTATTTTGCAATCCTTATGTGCATTTTTTTAACATTAAATATTTCATAAATTTAATAATATTTCTCTCTTTTGAGTGAATAGTTTGTCCTTTTCGAGATATTTTGCTGCAATATATTTAATTAGCTAGAGTAACAAAAGGTATAATAGCAGATGATAAAGCGGAGTAAGTGACTGAAAAAGAATTTACTGTTTGCGTTTGACGCATACTAAAGGGTTGTTTCAATTTCAAGCAGGAAAACATTTCTCCTTTTAGACCTGCGTTGAAATAAACTCTTCGTCCCAGTAGGCGGAGAAAAGTGCCAACTCCTGGCGAATGAACTATAGATTCTTTTACAGTAGAAGAAAGTTGCAAGTGCATTTTTGCAGTAGAAGAAAGTTGCAAGTGCAAGGACAAACAAACGACAAGTAATTCAGGAAACCTGTGTTTTAGTAGCAAATTTAAGTGAATGTTGATAAATGAACAATTTATATGAGTGCTACAAATGTACAAAATTTCTCAAACGGATGCTTGAGGAATCTAAATTTTCTAGACTTGATCTTTGTTTCCTATTGCTAATACATAAACTCTAAAAAAATGCCCTTAATTATTAAACTGCTTCTTTGAGCCTTTCTCCACTCATTAGTTAAATGTATGTGACATCAAAAATCAATAACAATCTCAAAAGCATTAATTTTAAACAATATTAAAAATATTCTATTAGCATCAAAATGACATACCTAGCAAGGGGAATAGATGAGAAGCAAGTTTTAAGAGTTCATCAGGACAAACAGACGTGTTATCAAGAATTGCCCACCATAAGTCTAATCCATCTTCCAATAAATAAACATGAGGGGGTTGGTGTACATCTGTACTTAAGGCAATCATAGGAACTAATAAAGGCTGCAACGACTCGCTTAAAGTCCCTAAACCCTGAAACAAAATTTTACAATAATAAATAAACTGATACATCAAAAATAAAAGCATTTATTTATATAGCATAAGTTTTAAGAGTTTATAACTTTTGTGTATAATTTAAAAACTCAATAATTAACATTAAAGTTCATAAGCATAATCAGTAAAGTGCTTTAAACATTGAGGAAATTTTAATAGTTTTTTTTAAACAAAAGCTTTAAAAAGAACTCTTCACTAAGTTGTATAGAATACATTCTTAATACTCTATATATTGTAAAAACACATAACCTGTACCACTTTTCTTTATCCTGAAAAAAAATTCAGTTGGTTTAATAATTTTATTTATTTATTTATTTTATTTGAATTATTTTTACTTAATTCAAGAACAACCAACACCAGAGTTTTAAAATAAGTTGGATAACATCTAGAAAAACTATTGTAATAAATACTTTATGTTTATGACAGGGCATTTTTTTTGAGGAAAACAATTTTAAGCCGAATAGTTCAAACTCTGACAGATTTGATTTTGTTTTGTTTTTCTACTGAGAAAAATTACCTTAAACTTAAATAAAAAATAATTTTTTAATTTCTTTTTGATTTCAAAGAACAGTATTAAAGAGAAGAAAAAAAGTACATCGCAGTTTGAAAAATAATATGCTTCAAGAAATGGGAGTTTAAATGTTGTAAACTTTTATTGGCATTAATCATCTTATTTTAAATAAAAAAAATTGTATAACGAGGAAAAGAAAAAATATTCAGATGCTAACTTGCTGCTATTAGCCTGTTATGATTAACCTGTTAAGGCAAATAAATATTTTTCTTCAAATAAAATTGCTCTTTAACAAAATTGGATAATTTATATTACAATAAATTTATAAAATCATAATTAAAAAATAAAAATTCATCAAAGTGTAAATATTTTTTTTGATAAATCCAATAAATAATGTTCCCAATATTTTAGTATTTTTTTAAAACTATTTAACTGAAACTTCCTTCGTGAAGCAACACATTTTAACTGGTGTTAGATGCTATTAATTATATTTTAATGAACAGACTGGCTTAAGTTATAATTAAATACTGCTTTAACAACCTTATTTTCCCACAATTTGATTTTGGATTCATTTTTGCAATATTAAATTCCATAGCACCATATTTTTTATTCAATGCTGATGTCTTGATTATTAAAAAAGAATTATAGCAAAATATAATGAAAATAAACAGTTTTCATAATGATAACTATTATTTTTAGATTAGACTATTATTTAAGAACTATATATAAGAAGAAAGTATAAAAGATAAACAATTACCTGGACTAAATGAACAAAACAAGATATAATAGCACAGCGAAGCATATTATGATCACCACAAGTGTCCCATAACTGAGGTAGATAATGCAACAAAGCTTCAGCATGCGGTCTAATTTCACTACCCATTCGCTCTACCACAAATGATATCACATGAAGTATCGACATCTAGAAGAATAAGGTAAAATACATTATTCGTTTAATGTTTCAAATTATATCACTTAAAAAAAGCTTCAAATAAATATTTGAAACATTCAAATAAAACCATTATACTATATAATAACCAATAGTCCAATAAAATTAACATTTTTAAAGCAACATGTTAAAGCACCAATATTGTAAAGATTTAATATTTAATTTGTTATCATGATTGGAATTTCAGAATAAACATTATTTATTTATCATTTTAAGTTTTTAATGACACCAATATAGTTTCTCTCTCTCCTTATTGTTAAAATTTTTTATAAGTGTCAATTGCAATAACTTTCGATGTCATTAAAACGAAACATTTCCGAAAATAAAGTAATGTTAAAAATAAAAAAATTTGGTAGCAGTAGGCAGGTAGTAAACTTGCTAGTACTGTCATACATGCATTAAAAAAATTATTCAATAACAAAATTAAACTTAAATAAGAATATGCTCAGTTTTTTCTAACAGTTTTCTTCAGTATTTTTAGTATATACTCCACAGAGAATGAGGTATTATAAATGTGCTAAATAATTATTAATAGTTTTATTTTATACATTCTTTTTCAATTTATTTTTTAAATTGTGTTGCCTTAAATATTAAATAAGAGTTAATTAATATGGGCAGTGCTGGAATCAGATATAACTTTACTTTAAAAAATTTTAAATACAAGTTTTGGTAAAGTAAAACTCCCAATTCAATGCCTGTGAAAAATCTGAAACTTATGCTGTGGTTCTGAACTTTTTATTTGAAATTTCTATTACTTGATAAGAACAATTCTTGCTAGATATTATTTTATCATAGCTTTGCTTTTAATTTTAATAATCTGCAGAAAATATAAATAATATAAATAAAACTAGCCCATTTACACATTTAAGCTTAGATTTTTAAAAAAATTTTATTTTTTAAAAGCATTTAAAAACAAAATGATAAGTCAAAGACTAAATTTCTTATTATGTTACTCTAATCTATTGCTTCGCAAATAACACATTTATTGCCTAAATACTTTCAGTTAATAAAAAATGCCTTCCTTTATCATGATAGCAGTAAAAGCAAAGAACTTTTTAGTAGTTCATACCAGCAAAAACAACAAATTAAACGAATATCTATGATTTTAAAAATTTCAAATTCTCATACAAATTTAAGAACAAAAAATATTTTGAACATTATTCTTTAAAAAAAAATTACCTTTAAATCACACTCTTTAACTTCTTTAAGAAGCAGAAAAAGGGCAGTGGTGAAACCCTCTAGGAACTAAAAGAAAAAGAAAATTACTTAAGTACAATATGAACAGTTTATTTAACCAATTGAAAATTATTTGTTGCAAAATTTTTAATTGTGCTTGGGATCTCAAAACTCAGCTAGCTTGATCAAATCAATAACCTAAGAGCATTTGTGCATAGAATACTACTGAACTCTAATAAATAAATAAACAGAAAATGAAACTCTAATTATCCAATTTCTAACAATCCAGGTATCCTATAATTAAAATAAATAAATAAGAGATAATTAATATAATAAATAATGAGAGAAATTTAAAATAAATAATGAGAGATTACAGAATTTTAAGGCAAGGAATGTATTAAATCAAGAAATGTTATCAGCAAAATAAAAATGAAGCAGATAAATTTGCAAGAATTTAACTTGCATTGTTTTTCTAGGTATTCAATAAATACATAAAAAAATAATTTTTAGTGCCAGTAAATATAATCAAGTTAATTGGGAGTTCAAATGCACAGAGTAACTTTTATGAAAAATTAGGAAAATATAAATCAATAAATGGCTGGAAATGATTAAAAGTAATATATAAAGATTCTTCTGTCAGTAATAATTGTAATATTTTGAAAGCGATTTGTTTTCCATAATTTTTTCTATTGGAATAAATTTCTTTTAGTTTATAAAAATTAGAAAAATGTTTTGATTTAGCTAGAACCGTTTAAACCTGGTAAGCTGTTGTAATCTACTGAAAAACCTAGTAGAGTTTGCTAAGCAGTCAGAACAAACAACAGCTTTCTTTTTCTCACACTCTCCAATACACCATTTAATTTTCTTATTCTTTATTATTTTAATTCACTAACATGAGAAGTTGTTCACGTGAAAAAATAAAGAAATGACAAAATAGAGAAACAATTCCAGACTAGCATAGCATCAGTGAGTTTTTAAAACTGGATATAGGTCAAAAGTGTGTGCATATAAAAAAGGAGAAAGCTGAAAATGTGTGTTTACAAAAAGGGACAAAGCTCGTAATGCTTGTTACGAAAATGGGCTCAGCAAAAAATGTACCTTACCAGTTTTTAACAAAAGTTTGATAACTAAATGGCGAATTGCTTGCTTACATTTTCTTACCTATTTAAATACAAAGCATAATCATTATGTGCTGAGCCATGGAGGCTCAGAGGATAAAGAGCTCACCTCCCAATGAAGTGCTTAGATTCAAATCCCACACCGACTGAAATATTCTCAGTGTTAGACGGATCATGGGTTAGAGTTTCCTTTTTGTCAGGCTAACCCTGAGAGATTTTTGTGGTTTGCCTCTCCATGTAACACAAATTTGAGGTAGTTCCTTCAAAAGCTTTCCACAAAGGCAAATTTCACTCATTACTTGATCCAGAAATTCTCTTGTCTTCTGGATTAAATTCAAAATTACAAGGCTAGAGTTGAACATTGGTAGACATAAACTCAAAATTTGGGTCCACTGTTCAATGAAATTTATAAAATAAAATCATTACGGAGCAAAGTAGGCATCTTAGAGTTGGAGTGGCTAAGCATATTACAGGTGGAGCTTTTCAGGTGAAACAAGTTTATATCTTTAATTTGCCTGGGCGTAATTTTTTTACTCAAAACAAAATTTTAAAATGGAATATATTTTTAAACAAAAAAAATCCCAATTTGTAAAGAATAATTATGTTCAGTAGTTTAATTACCTTATAATATCTTTTATACTATAAATAAAAAGGTGGTAAGACTCAGCAAAAACATAAAACTTTAAAAGACTCAATTTTTTTTGGTCTGTACTGTATATCGAGCTAATACAACTAATCCTTATATAAAATGAATGCTTTTATTATCAATACAAGATAAAATGGCATAAATATTTTTGAAAAGTTACATTTCAACATTATAAGACATACAAAATCACTAACAAATTTTATAATAATTTAATAAGAATGTTTAAAAATTAAAGAAGCAGAGTAAATTAGATTATAAAGAAGCACAGAAAGTATTTATATATTTCAAAAATAACAATTAAAACCAAAAAATAAGCAAAGTTGTTTCACTTACTGGTAGGAACTGTTCTGAATTGAACTCAAAATCATCAACAGGTAAACAAAGTTAAGCAAAATGTACTGTGAATAAAAATAATTTTGATGCATGGGAAAAGTGAAGCCCATGCTTAATGATGGTTGATTTAATTTGATTCATAAATTTATTTGAAAATTTAAAATATAAATTAAGAAATTTAAAACAAATAAACTCTAATTATAGACCAGTTGAAATCAAGAGGTTAGCAAAGAGATAGTTGAAGCAAATTAGGTTATGTTATTATAACTAAGGAAATCAAAGAAGAAAAAAAAATTTAATCCTTATTGTACTCAAAATTCAAAATAATTTTTTTTTCTTCATAATCCCAACCATGAATCATAAACTTTATTATAATTTTTTGGGAAACAAATGAGTTAAAAAAAGGATTAAATTCTGATCATTTTCTGAGTCGGGGTTCTCATATCAAGCAAAACAGTTAAAATGATTTTAACTTAATGTGCAATAAAATTTTGGGTAAATTTTCTCTAAAGAAGAGCTGCATAAAAAAATTGACAGACTGCAAGTCTTCTATTTATTATTTCTGGGATGGAAATGAATAGAATGCTGCTTTATTTATATATTCTTAACTTTATAATCAAAAGGAATAAAACTTTTATAAAATCTACATAACCTCCAAATCTCTTTAAGAGTTGTAGTTTGAACAAGTAAAAGCATAAAAACTTCTGTTTTGTGCACTAAAAATATTAACATTTTTTTAAAAATTTTACATATTATATTTGGAATACTTTTTTTTAAAGCAGTAATACAAATAGAGAGAAATAAATCTTAATAGGGAGAAATGGAGTAGCAAAATAAATGTTTTTTTTTTTCACTTGTTCAAGTGAGTATAATTGCAAACCCATTACATTTTACTGAGATTAAGCATTTGTTTGAGTAGTAGACCAATTCTAAGTGAAAGGATATCAACTTTGAGAGTATTAGATGCAGCAAGTCGGACAATGAGATTTTCTTCACTGTTTAACATTTTCAAAATGACTTCATACAGCAAAGGTCTCATGTCAGGAGACATTTTAACACCAACCCACTGTCCAATAAGCCAGATTACCCTACGCCTGATGATGTGATACCTGTTAAAAAAGTACATGATGTAATATTCTATTTATTATTTTTGTTAAATAAATCTTTCCCTCAAATATATTAAACTACATTACAATTTACAATGTCTTCTAATTTTGAGTTCTTTCATTGATGGTCTAGAATAAAATTTTAGCATGTACAAAGAAGTTTGATAAATGATAATAATTCAATTTAGAATGGAATTTAATTTAGAAAGGAATAATTTAGAATGGAACTTCGATAAGCCAAATAAATTTGGGCAGTTTGAAGTTCAGATTACTAAATGATTAAATTAATTGAAATCTCAATCATTCATGATAAAATCATAACTACAAGCTATATTGTTTTTCAATAAGGTTAAATTACAATGCTATCATTAAAATCTAAAAAAAAATTTGTACTTGTTCTCTTACTGCAACAGAACAACAGATGTTTTCAATAACATTCAAAGACTATCTATTTGAAAATTATTGTTACATAAACTAAAACATTAAAAGATTACTTTTCACTGTTAAAATTATCCATTAAATTGCCAAAAAATTTCCAAATGGCATATTTGCATCGCTTTAACATCTATTTATCACAATTTATATTCGAATAATTTATGTCTACTTTAAACGATAGCTTTTCTATAATTTATAGCAATACAAATCGTTATTATTTTTCCAAACCAAATCGTGCAGCTCTTTTTAAACTCAGTTTTGGAACAACATTTAAAAGGGGCGTTTTTGGAGGATTATGGATAATTAAGTTATAAAAAAAAAAAAAACACTCTCCTCAGTAGCAGTTTGAAGCTTGCCCAGTTTTAAATTGATGATGATCAGTTTGTCTGAGAAAGAAAGGTGACCATATTTCCCAGTTTGCAGTTTGTGACTAACCCCTATATTTTTGGGGCAGAAATCTAAATCCGTTGAAAAAATGGCATATTTATTTGGAGAAAGTAAGGTTTTTTGGGCTGATTCCAATATTTAAAATATTGTCTGAGCTTATTAATTAGCATTCTTGAAGTCATCCTTTTGAGCTATTACGATTGAGTCCCTGAACGTGAAAATCCAATCATTAGATCAAAAGTCATTTGGTCCATTTTTTTTTCTTTGCCAACTATACATAGATAAATTATTTCTTTAAACCAATACACTACAATATTTAAAATTATAAATTAAATAATTTGCTAGCTAATAATTTTAAGAATCTTAACTATATTAGACAATAATTATATACCTTTACAAGTGCCAAAAAAACACACACATAATGCAAAAATTATTTTAAAAAAATAAATTTAATCAATGATGAAATGGCAATCTTAAATTTAAGTCAATTATTTTAAATGAACAAAATGATGTAAATATAAGTAGCCATGTACAAACCCAGGTTCCTTGTTTTGTAATTCAGCAATAAGAACATTAGTAAACCAAGCATCAAAATCAATTTCATCATATAAATCAAAAGCGGCTAGCCCAACAGCATTATAAACTGTAAAACAACAAACTGGAGTGAATTCTCTTACATAATAATATTTATAAGAATAAAAATATTGGAACCTTGAAAAAATATATTGCCAAAAACTTATTTTCCAAAACTTGCATTAATAACAATTTTTAAATTAACAACTGCATGCATTTTAAATTAATAATAAGATATGTCTTTAAACATAACTACTGACTTTCTTCAGAAATTATATATATAAATTTCAATTTTGCAGCATTTTTTGACAACTTAATATGTTTCAATGAAAGATTAAGTGCAATACAAGAAAAAATGAAGCATTTCAGAATCAATTCCTATTAACAAAAGTAAATGGGTAATAGAGGCTGGAATAAATAAGATTCTACTGAAATTGCCAAATTTATTTCACAGTTAATATTTTTTTATTTAATTATAAGCAATATATACTTAATTATATTAGCAATATATACTTAATTATAAGCATCTATATACTTAACTATGTAATAAGAAAAAAAAAATTTTGTTCTTACTTTGAATTAAGTTAATAGATTAAAAAATATTTGTAGAATAACTTTACAGCATTATATAACAAACATAACTTTATAAGATATAACATTTATTTTCCAGATTAAACTATTCACAAAATGAACTTTGAACAAGAAACAGTTAAATAATAAAGAAATAAAGAAACAGTTTTTAAAGTTTTTAAAAATGTAAGATCAAAAAAAAAATTTAGATAATTTCAGTTAAAATACGTATACATAAAAATTCTAGAAGTGTTTTGAACAATAACATTTAAAAAAAAATCATTTGTCAGTCAAAATACATAAACATAAAAATTCTAGAAATGTTTTGAACTATATATAAAACAAAATAATTTCTAAAAGCAATTATTTCCAAAATAAATAATTTCCAAAGCAATTTATAAAACAAAATTACATTGGATATAGAGAAATAATGAAATTAACCAATCAGTTCTTTACCTAAAGAAATATACAATCCTAATAATCTAAATGTTAATATTAAAAATTTAAAAAAAATTAAATAAGTAATACAAAAAGAGAAGATTTAAGAATTATCTTGAAAATAAATATGAAATATATTATACCTGCATCTTTCTTTAATATTCCAAACAGATCTGTAGTTTTAGTTGTTTGACTGTTTTGCAAAACTTCAACAACCAGTGGAGTGAGCAAATTTCGGAATTCATGAAAGAGTGTCAAAAAGAAAACTTCTGTACATGGCTGAAATTAACATAAATATTTATATTTCTTTAGCAGAGTCAAAATACAAAAAATTTCTAACTATAAATTTTTACAGTTTATGAATTATAAAGAAAATTAATGAAATAAATAAATAATTGAAAGAAATAATAAATGAGCAAGTTCTATGCATTAGTTATTGCCTAAAAATTAAGAAGAAAAGTTAAATTATTCATTCCTAAGTTGTTTTTAAGTTAAATTGTAGCAATTAAAATACATAAAATTATATAAAGAAACCACTACAGTTGAACTTTTGTTTGAGGGTCCACTCTACTTAATGCTAGACTCTATTTTAGTCTACATGTTGAAAAGTAGAAAAGTCTCAACATTCGGACTACAGAATGTCTGTTTAAGGAGGAAATTTTTTTATGGATAAATTCTTTCTTTATCACAATGAGACAATTTTCTGGGAGTTGAAAGTTAGTTAATAGGATTACAAGTTAATAAATAGACCATGATTCTTAAACTGTGGCAAAATTATTTTAATAAATGATTTAACCCTTTCGCGACTAGTTTTTTTTTTATAACAGAACAATTTTGGTAGCATAAACTAAGAGTAGGGCAGCATTATGTACGATAGTGCCATCTATGTTCTGTGAATGAAAATACCTTCAAAAATATTGGCTGGACTGGTGGGAAAGTCTTCCATTAGACAGAGAAGCATTTCTGTCCCATAAGATTTTTTTGAAAGTTGCTTGGGGCGTGTGTGTCCTACTTAGGCGCGAAATGGTTAAGAGATGTAGATAGGATTTATTAAGACTTTATAAACAAATAGGATGAAGAAGAAAGAGGTGTTAAAAATTAAATAACATAAGGGTCACCATAGCTTTCTTATAAAGATGCAACTACTACTCTTGATATTTTAACAAGATATACTCTCTCATCTACTAGTGGAAGAAGGCTCCTTTAATTTGCTTAAAAAACTGGAAGAAAAAGTTATTAAAACGTGCCACAATTGAATCAACAAGTTTCACTTTTGTAAAAGATTCAGTTCTTGCTCTTTTTAACTTCTTTTTTAATATTCTACTTAATTCTCGTATCACTGTATTTCTATTATAAAAAATAAGATAAAGAAAATATCCTTAAACATGCTAATTTATTATGAAATAATTTTACTGTATTAAAATACAAAAGTTTGAAAGGAGAAGCTTTGCATAAGCTATTTTTCTACAAAATCTGTTTATGGATGCACTCTACTTAAAAAAGATCTTTTCGTGTTCCATTTAACATAGTTAAATAGAGAGCCAACTGTATTTAAAAATCTACATTTTCACAAGTACTATATCCCTTTTTTTCTACTGCTCAATTTACTTATATTCAATTCTTTTAAAATAATATTTAAACAAAATTTAATATTTCAAATCAAAATTTTGGTTTTTAAGAATTGAAAGAAATGTGGAAAAGAAACTTACACGCAAACTAAATTTCCAGGATTCACCCCCTTCTTCAGATGCTGTAAATTAAAAGAACAAAAAATATATATTTTTGCTAACAGAATAAAAGGAACAAGAATTAAAAATATTTTGACTTATAAGAAAATAATAAAAAGTTCGTGATTGACATAAATCAAACTATTTGTATAATAATAAAAGACATATTTTCTTATTGGCACGTTTAAGAAGAGGAAAATAATAAGGCGTGTACTTAAATAAAATATATAGGATTGTTTTTCCTGTATTTTTCATTAAATAATTACACTCTTTTAATAAAAAAAAAATTCAATAAATAAACTAAACAAGTATATGAGCATATATTACAGAGAAATCAAGATTTATCTAAGAAAGGAGATTTTATAAATAAAAATAATACTGACTGACTCTGACTGTTATTATTTTGAGAAGTAACATTTCCATGAAAACAATAGACAAAAAGGTAAAACTGTGATAACAAAACATATTATGAAGTAGGCTAGCAAAATCTTTCATTAAAAAGTTTAAGATTTTATACTAATAAAAATGTTCATGACAGTGGGTATGTTCTTCTTAAACCTGAAAAGAAAAACTTGATATGATGATGCATTTAACTATTCTAAAAGCTCAGTAGCAGATTTTGGAGCTAAACAAATCTTATAATATTAGTATTTCTTAGATAAATAATTTTTTTTATCATTTACTTTATGTATAAACATTTAATATTCAATATTATTGAACTAAAACTTTTGTTTGTTTTAAAATTACTGTGAACTAATTTGGTGGAATTAACAACTTACATTTTGATTTCATTACATTTTATTATTAGATAAAGAAATGAAAAGTTTAACAGTAGTTTCAATTTATGTTTTATTTTTAAATTGAAAAAAAAATTTAAATGTTTGAAAAAAATTCAATCATAAAAAGCTTAGACTCATACATTCCTTAAAATACAAACTTTAAAAATTTTAATAAAAGAAAAAATTTCTTTCACCTAAATCAAAATAAAAACCTTTTGTTTGATTGCAAAAGGTCATTTAAATTCCTTTTATTGATTCTAAAGGATATTCACTTATTTTCAAAAATGAAAGTAAAATTTTTAATCATAGTAAATTTCACTAATTTTAAAAGGCAAATTACCCATTCTAATAAATATTTATTCAATACAGAATAACTTTTACAAGCGTTTGGTGCACCAAAAGCTTAACAAGCAGAAAAATATTTTATCAATCCAAATTATACAAAATTTGTATTTTTTTTAGTATGCTCTTCAGCTTAAAATTATATAAATTCAAAATTGACAAATTTCACACAAAATATAGAGCTAGTGGCATTTCTCAAAGAATTTAAGAAAAAGTAAGGTTATATTTGAGAAACTTACCAAATTCTTCTGGACTATTTTCCCAGCTTGAAATGTCCTCATTTGTTAACAAAAAATATCTTGACAACAATTGATCACATATTTCTTTGAGAACAGGAAGAGTGAAAAAGGAAACTTTAATGCTATGGGCTTCAATAGTCAGAGGGTTTTTCTCTATAAAAATATTTTGTAGGAAAAAAAACTTAGCTAACTTTAAAACAGAATGAAAAAATTTAGCAAATAATTTAGAATCAGCTACTCAACTTAAGTATTAAAATGAAATAATTAATAATTTATATGTATTTAAATTTTTTGCTAAGTAATAATCAGAAACAATAGTTAAATTATTATTTATATCAATATTACCACCAAAGTATGTAAGGTGCTAACTTTTGCCAGAGTAGATGAGATATAATGATAATAAATATTTTAGACATACACCAAGCAACTCCCAGCAACTGAATGCTGACATTCATTAATTTTGCTTTTACAGTGAAATGCGCATAAAAACTCATATAAGTAGCAACTGATTTTAACAGGAAATTAAGTCAATTAGTACAAGAATAAAACTGACAACTTAAAAAAAAAAACTAAACAAACTTTTAAAACTTTTGTACATCTTCAATATTTATTGCTCAACAAATTTATTACTTTATAACTTATAGTAATGCAGAATATCTTCATCCTTTCAGCAAAGCATAATTTGAAAACTGCACCAGGAAACTTGTATTATTTTTATTTAAAAATTTTTAATGAGTAACATTCAAATTACAATATAGAACTTTCAGTTTTTCACAAAAAAATTTAACACTTAAAGAACTTATGAGATTATTCAATCATGATGTTAAAGTGCATTTTTTACCCAATTATATCAAGACACATTAGAATGAATTTATTAAGTTTTGATATTAATTTCATCAACTAATAAAACTACAGTATTATATCCAACACAAAACTAAGTGAGCAACTGCTAAAAGTAGAATATGATAATACAACTATCAACAACAGAATATGAGATACAACCATAACAACTAAGATAATACAACTATTACAACTAAGGAAAGCTTCAATGGGATTAAATAGTGAATATTGTTAAATCAACACTGGAATGTGGTCAAACTAATAATTGAGTAACACAGACCCATCAAGTAGAATACAATCAATACAGTGGTAATAAAGCAAGACTTTTATGCATTTGAGTTATGTGCAAAATTGACTTTCTAATAACAAAATATTCCAAATACATTTTATTATATTATAACAGAAAAAATACTGATTATGCTAAATACAGTGAATAGTAAATACAGATATGATTAGACAAGACTGTTCAAATGATTAAAACTAACTTGTTAATAATAAAATACACCGTTTTCTTTTTAAATTTTTATTTTAACTTATAAGAGAAAGAAAATGTTAATTTACCTTCAATTACTTTTGCTGGCTTGTATTCTTGGCAAATTAATATGCTTTTAACAACATTCATGAACTGAACAATGAGTCTTTCATACAATTTATCTGCAAATACATTTTAAAAGTTAAAAAGTTTTTTTTTTGCGAAAAAAAATAAATATAAAAAAATTGTAAATAGATATTTATTATTTACACAAACATTTTCTCAGTTAGTACTTTGAACATTTCTTAAGATAGAATTGAGTTCAGTATTAACTAACTGGCACACAAAATTTGAAATCAACCATACATTGGCAAATGTAAACTGATTAAATTGCTAAGTGCAAACTGTTAAGTTTACACTTTTTTAGTTTAAACGTTAAGTTAAACTGATCAAACTGTGCTAGAATCAAATATCAGGGGAGAAAAAGAAAAATTGTCCACAAAGTTGCAAGATTTGTGTTTAACAGATGAAGGAATACCATTTGGCACGCATGTGAAGAAGTCTTCTTAAAAAAAAAAAAATCTTTCTCTATGAATACTTTGAAATATTTTTTATGTCATTTTATTTATTACAATGCTATTTTTCAAACTTAAAAGCTTTTTGACAATCAAATCATAAAAAATACTTACAACCTTAAAATTTTATAACAAGATTTCAAGAAGATATATATTTAAGAATATATTCCTATATATATATATTCAAGAAGAAATTACATTCATATAATTCTCTGGAGATAGAAAAGGGAGAAGTAGAATAATTTCCTTTTGGAAGGGAACGCATAGAAAAAAACACTAGAAAGTTAACACTAGTTCATAATCTAATATAAATTTACCTGTAAAATGTCACTGTTAAGTCACAAATTAATTAGATTCTCACACTATACCAAGACTTTAAACTATATAATTAATTAAAAAAAAACTTATATATATCATCATAAACCATATTGCAATACCATTTATACAACTCAATTTTAGAAAAAGCATATTACTTTATTTAATAATTAGTGACCTATTTTACAGAATAAATTTCAGTTTAATTAGTGGTACAAATTACAAAAACTGAAATTAACTTTAAAATCAACTTCTAACTTTAAATTAAATAGTTAAATTTAATTTTAACTACAAAAAAATTTACAATGCAAGAACTCTCAATAAAAGGGTTAAAAGAACAATTTCTTAACCCTTTAACTTTCAGTTATAACTATCAGTGAACTATCTTATGGGAATCTATTCAAAATATTTTAGAAAATAAATATAGGTGTGGATTGAAGAAAAACTTTTAACTGTTTATGTCTTAAATAATTAGTTAGTTAATATTATTAATAATACCTTTCTTAATTATAGTAATAGTAACAAAATGCTATAGTAACAAATGCAATTTCTTAGATATAGTAACAAAATGTTAAATAACATGTTCTTATACTATGTATAAGAATATGTTATTTAACATTTGTCTTATACATCAAAATATATAAGAACAGTTATTTAACAAAATGGTAAATAACTGTTCTTATACATTTCGAAAAAATAGTTTAAACAACTATTATTAACTATTTAACTAGAGAAATAACAGTTTGCTAAAATGTAGAATTTCTAATAAAAATAATAAACAATTAAGACATTTTTTTAAAATTGCTTTTCTTAAATTTAGAATTTCGCACTAAAAATAATGCAGGTACATAAGGCTTGGAAACTTATACAAAATGTAATACAAAGCAGTGATCAACAAATAATTAATAAAATTTATATTATAAATTAAATAATTAATGGATCAATAACTTTACAGCTAAAAAAGAAAACAGTGTAACTAAAAATTAATTGATGAGCACAGTAATAAGAAATAAAAAAAAATTTCAGAATAATTTAACTTTAGACTGGACATAAAAATCTAATCTTAAAGCCTATTGATAACAAGGGTCCAAAAATAACCGAAGATTTTAAAAAATTCATTAAAGAACGAAAGGAGATAAAAAAAATTACAGTTTGCTGTGTTCTGTTCAAGAAATCAGTTGTTAAAGTTAATTCTCATTTGTCAAGTTAATTCTCATTACGTTTTGAAATTAGTTGTGAAATTCATCAATAAATGAAGCTACAGAGTCACAAAAAATGCACAAAAATATTTTCTGCTGAACCAAAGACCATTCCAACTTTTTTTTTTTTTTGCGTAACCATCAGTTAATTTTGTTCTCAGATTGTGCCACAATGTAACAAATAGTGGTTACTTTGAAAACATTGCTTAATAGTTATTATCTATTGGAAGCACTATCTTTCACATAATAACTAACTTCGAAACTTAATGAAAATATAGCCTGGTTTCCCGAATAAAACTGTTGCACACTATACATTTTCATCTCTTTTCAATTTTATTTTCCTCAATATAATTTTCAAATTGCTTGTCATTTTTGGAACACTTGGTATTCGTATTCTAAAAACAAAACTTTTTTTATTGAAAATGTAAAAATTTCAGAAAATATTAATGCTATATATCAATAAAACCTTTAAAAGACATTCAAAAATAAAAGGCGAGAAATAATTTTATCTGAACATTTTCTGACATTTCTTTAATCATTCTAAAATTTAGTAATAAAATAATACAATAAATTTTGTAGCAAACAAATCATCTCAAACTAGATACAATTTATAGCATCATTCAAAACATAATTATGTATAAAAAATATATATAACCATCACGCATTCCTGGAATTTAAATTTGAAATGCCTATTTTAATTTACAAAATTGAATAGCAGCAGAAACTTTACATGTGATCTATAGAACTTGGTGAGTACAAAACAGTTTAAATTTTATAATCTCTAATTTAACAAGAACAATTTAACTTAATGCAATTCCAAGTATAAATGAGAGCAAAGAAAGTTAACACTCAAATCACTCATTGATAAAAAATAAATAAAATATTTTTGAAACTTAAGAAATATGTAAATGTTAATAAAAAAATATTTCAAAGTTAAAAAAAAGCAACAAAACTTTAAAAAAAAAAAATTACAATTGTATAAAAATGCAACTACACTATTTTACAACTACTTAAGCTTAAATGGGCAAGGGCATGACATATTATTAAGTATAGAAAACTATATCCTACCAAATAAATTTTTTTTTGTCACAGTGATAATTAAAATGCAAATTATAAAATTAATAGTAACATGTGTGGTGTGGCTAAATAAAAAAAGGGAAAAAAGGGGGGTGACTAGCATTAAGTCAAATTAAGATTAAATAAAATTTAGAATATTATTAAGTAAAGTCGAAAAAGATGAAAGTGGGGTACATTACGATTGTATGATGCAAAGGATCAGGTACGTGCAACCGAGGAACATGCTGAAAAAAAGGAAGGAAGAGAAAACAACTTACATAATAAAGTAACTCACCAAACCCATAGTAAAGGATGCTATACGATTATTTATTACAAATTTAACATATTTGAACTGCAATAAAACTTGGCAAACATGCCAACAAAAAGTCTCGGCTCACGCCGAAAACCAAACAACACTTCTGGTGAAATAGCAACAACTAACTGTTTCTTCGTTATGAAGATAGGCGAGAAAAACCTCGCCAAAAAATTAAAATTTTACGAATATCGCATTGGTTGGACGGAGAAGGATCAGAGGGGCAAATCACAGAGCTGCAAATATTGGCCAACTGGCGAAATTAATTGTTAAGCTCCGTGCCAAACATGAAGCAGGGTTGTCAAAAGTGGTGACACACCTGGAAAAGAATTTTGTGGAATGTTCTGGAACATTCTTGGCGCCATCATAAGATCAAAAGAAGCGCTTTGCATTTGATGCAAGCCGAAACAAAGGAAAACGGACATGGGGTCATTCCTTCTCAATCCAACAAAGGGGTTTGCTGACTGGACATACATCTTGCTGTCAGCGAAGCAACAAAAGGAGGAATCTTCTTTTAAAGGAAGAACATAAATGCAGAGAAAGATTACTTTTCCAAGGTTACAAAAATATACTTGAGGCTTAAAATTTAAAGATTACATTAAAATATTGCAAGTAATTATTGAATACTGACAAATAAATAACATTAATTACAAGTGTAAAAAGAAGAAATTAAAAACCATACAATTAAATAAAATTTGAATATTACCATTAAGCTGTCACATAATTACATTATTAACAAATGAACAATTAACCAATGATTATTAAATTAGATGAATAATGATGATTAGATAAATTAGATGATTAGATAATGAAATTAGAATTAACAAATGATTTTAATTAATATGCAGTATACCATACTACAACACGATATAATAAATATTAAGTATGAAAAACTATACACTTTCAAGAAAAAAAAACTATTTATTTATTTTGTTACAGTGGTAATTAAAATGCCCATTGTACAGTAATAAGTAACATTAAACTCTGTTAGATTTTCAGTTCAAGTTAATTTCTCAAACTTAATTTTCATAGCTTAATCCAAAAAGAAAGAAAAAATTAAATTTGTGATTATTTTTTTTACTTCAGTTGAAAAAGATTTTATTTACCTTGTAAACTTCTATTAAAACAAAATGTGATGCAACATTCTAGAGTAGGTTGGATGAACTGCACAAAAGAAAATGGCTGAAGATCTACAACATCTCTAAGCTAAGAAAAAAAAGTATTAGTAAAGAAAACAGAAAATATAAATCCAAAATAACAACCAAGCAAAAACTAAATGTTAACATTCTGACTTAAAAAGGCTGCACTACATCATAGTTACAGACTTAATAGCAGTACATTTAGATCTTAATAGTAATTTGAAGAGATAAACTATGCTGATCTAGTACAATGATTTTGAATTAAAATATCATAGAACAAAAATATCAGTCAAGAGAATATAAGTACAGTAGGGAACCGATTATCCGGAACGATCGGGACCATCACTATTCCGGATAACTGATTTTTCCGGTTTTCTGAATCGCTACAAAAAGCCGTTTTTTTATTGTTAAACCCAACTAAAAAAAAATTTTTTTTAGGAAATAATCTTGAAAAGAAGAAAAGATGAAGTAATACACTAATGATTATTTCCAAAATGATGGTAAGGTGAACATCTTTCAAAAAAGAAAGAAAAATCCTAAAATCTTATAAGGAAAAAAAAATTTTGTTTAAAAAATGGCGGGAAAATTTATCGAATTTCGTTCCGGTTTTCTGATTTCCGGATAACGGGTTCTGTACTGTATTAATAAGTGACTCCTAAAGTAATTTTTTCTTGGAGTAAAAATAAAATCATAATATTGGGATCAGAGAAATATGCTGTTTTCTGTTTTATTTATTATTAAACATTTATAAGTTATAGCCTTATTTTTTTTAGTTATAAAGTAAGCCTTTTGCAGGCCAATTAACTACAGAACTGCTTATTTAACAATTTTCTTAGTAGTTTTAGGAATTACACTTTAAGCTATGTTATTTATAGTTAGTTTTGAAAATTTATTTATCAATACATTTAAGATAAATATGAAATCCCTTAAATTTATTTCTCTTTTATCGTATTCTTTATTAATCTATTCCAATTATTATTATT